>NW_024401899.1:0-7000 GCF_016859285.1 Xiphias gladius
AATGTTCATCATGGTAGGTTTCCTTTTGCTTTTGTTCTCGTTTTGTAAATAGTTTTTGGTGTTTTTAAATAGATCGTTAGAGGAAAGTTAAATAGTTTTTGTTTTTATTTTGTTCATCACAAGGTTTTGTAAATAGTTGTATTTCATGTATCTTTTTTATTTATTCGCTTTTATTATGGTAATTTTTTTTTATTTTGTACATAGTTTTTGACAAATTAGTTTTTACATGGATCATTAGAGGAATGTTCATCATGGTAAGTTTCCTTTTCCTTTTATTTTCGTTTTGTAAATAGTTTTTGGTGTTTTTAAATAGATCGTTAGAGGAAAGTTGGTTTCCTTTTCCCTGGAGTTTCAATTCGGGTTACAATTCTAGAATGTTAAGTTACAGTTCTAGAAAAACAAAATTGTATAGAGTTCTAGACGTTTCAGTTAAATTGTAAAGTTGAAGTTGTAGAAAGTTATTAAGCAGTTATAGAATTTGAATGTACCATTCAACAATTTTAAGTTTCACATTTATACTTGGAGTTTCAATTCGGGTTACAATTCTAAAATGTTTATTTTACAGTTCTAGAATGTTAAATTCTAATTCTAGAATGTTAAAATACAGTTCTAGAAAAACAAAATTGTATAGAGTTCTAGACGTTTCAGTTAAATTGTAAAGTTGAAGTTGTAGAAAGTTATTAAGCAGTTATGGAATTTGAATGTACCATTCACCAATTATGAGTTCAACATTTATACCTGGAGTTTCAATTCTTGTTACAATTCTAGAATGTTAATTTACGGTTCTAGAAAAACAAAATTGTATAGAGTTCTAGACGTTTCAGTTAAATTGTAACGTTAAAGTTGTAGAAAGTTATTAAGCAGTTATGGAATTTGAATGTACCATTCAACAATTATGAGTTTCACATTTATACCTGGAGTTTCAATTCGGGTTACAATTCTAGAATTTTTATTTTACAGTTCTAGAATGTTAAATTCTAATTCTAGAATGTTAAGTTACAGTTCTAGAAAAACAAAATTGTATAGAGTTCTAGACGTTTCAGTTAAATTGTAAAGTTGAAGTTGTAGAAAGTTATTAAACAGTTATGGAATTTGAATGTACCATTCAACAATTATGAGTTTCACATTTATACCTGGAGTTTCAATTCGGGTTACAATTCTAGAATGTTAAGTTACAGTTCTAGAAAAACAAAATTGTATAGAGTTCTAGACGTTTCAGTTAAATATTAAAGTTGAAGTTGTAGAAAGTTATTAAGCAGTTATGGAATTTGAATGTACCATTCAACAATTATGAGTTCAACATTTATACCTGGAGTTTCAATTCGGGTTACAATTCTAGAATGTTAAGTTACAGTTCTAGAAAAACAAAATTGTATAGAGTTCTAGACGTTTCAGTTAAATATTAAAGTTAAAGTTGTAGAAAGTTATTAAACAGTTATGGAATTTGAATGTACCATTCAACAATTATGAGTTTCACATTTATACCTGGAGTTTTAATTCGGGTTACAATTCTAGAATGTAAAAACAAAATTGTATAGAGTTCTAGACGTTTCAGTTAAATTGTAACGTTGAAGTTGTAGAAAGTTATTAAGCAGTTATAGAATTTGAATGTACCATTCAACAATTATGAGTTTCACATTTATACCTGGAGTTTCAATTTGGGTTACAATTCTAGAATGTTAAGTTACAGTTCTAGAAAAACAAAATTGTATAGAGTTCTAGACGTTTCAGTTAAATTGTAAAGTTGAAGTTGTAGAAAGTTATTAAGCAGTTATAGAATTTGAATGTACCATTCAACAATTATGAGTTTCACATTTATACCTGGAGTTTCAATTCGGGTTACAATTCTAGAATTTTTATTTTACAGTTCTAGAATGTTAAATTCTAATTCTAGAATGTTAAAATACAGTATTAGAAAAACAAAATTGTATAGAGTTCTAGACGTTTCAGTTAAATTGTAAAGTTGAAGTTGTAGAAAGTTATTAAACAGTTATGGAATTTGAATGTACCATTCAACAATTATGAGTTCAACATTTATACCTGGAGTTTCAATTCGGGTTACAATTCTAGAATGTTAAGTTACAGTTCTAGAAAAACAAAATTGTATAGAGTTCTAGACGTTTCAGTTAAATATTAAAGTTGAAGTTGTAGAAAGTTATTAAGCAGTTATGGAATTTGAATGTACCATTCAACAATTATGAGTTTCACATTTATACCTGGAGTTTCAATTCGGGTTACAATTCTAGAATGTTAAGTTGCAGTTCTAGAATGTTAAATTGCAATTCTAGAATGTTAAAATACAGTTCTAGAAAAACAAAATTGTATAGAGTTCTAGACGTTTCAGTTAAATTGTAAAGTTGAAGTTGTAGAAAGTTATTAAACAGTTATGGAATTTGAATGTACCATTCAACAATTATGAGTTTCACATTTATACCTGGAGTTTCAATTCGGGTTACAATTCTAGAATGTTAAGTTACAGTTCTAGAAAAACAAAATTGTATAGAGTTCTAGACGTTTCAGTTAAATTGTAACGTTAAAGTTGTAGAAAGTTATTAAGCAGTTATAGAATTTGAATGTACCATTCAACAATTATGAGTTTCACATTTATACCTGGAGTTTCAATTTGGGTTACAATTCTAGAATGTTAAGTTACAGTTCTAGAAAAACAAAATTGTATAGAGTTCTAGACGTTTCAGTTAAATTGTAAAGTTGAAGTTGTAGAAAGTTATTAAACAGTTATAGAATTTGAATGTACCATTCAACAATTATGAGTTTCACATTTATACCTGGAGTTTCAATTCGGGTTACAATTCTAGAATGTTAAGTTACAGTTCTAGAATGTTAAATTCTAATTCTAGAATGTTAAAATACAGTATTAGAAAAACAAAATTGTATAGAGTTCTAGACGTTTCAGTTAAATTGTAAAGTTGAAGTTGTAGAAAGTTATTAAACAGTTATGGAATTTGAATGTACCATTCAACAATTATGAGTTTCACATTTATACCTGGAGTTTCAATTCGGGTTACAATTCTAGAATGTTAAGTTACAGTTCTAGAAAAACAAAATTGTATAGAGTTCTAGACGTTTCAGTTAAATTGTAACGTTAAAGTTGTAGAAAGTTATTAAGCAGTTATAGAATTTGAATGTACCATTCAACAATTATGAGTTTCACATTTATACCTGGAGTTTCAATTTGGGTTACAATTCTAGAATGTTAAGTTACAGTTCTAGAAAAACAAAATTGTATAGAGTTCTAGACGTTTCAGTTAAATTGTAAAGTTGAAGTTGTAGAAAGTTATTAAACAGTTATGGAATTTGAATGTACCATTCAACAATTATGAGTTTCACATTTATACCTGGAGTTTCAATTCGGGTTACAATTCTAGAATGTTAAGTTACAGTTCTAGAATGTTAAATTAAATACAGTATTAGAAAAACAAAATTGTATAGAGTTCTAGACGTTTCAGTTAAATTGTAAAGTTGAAGTTGTAGAAAGTTATTAAACAGTTATGGAATTTGAATGTACCATTCAACAATTATGAGTTCAACATTTATACTTGGATTTTCAATTCGGGTTACAATTCTAGAATGTTAAGTTACAGTTCTAGAAAAACAAAATTGTATAGAGTTCTAGACGTTTCAGTTAAATTGTAAAGTTGAAGTTGTAGAAAGTTATTAAGCAGTTATGGAATTTGAATGTACCATTCAACAATTATGAGTTTCACATTTATACCTGGAGTTTCAATTCGGGTTACAATTCTAGAATGTTAAGTTGCAGTTCTAGAATGTTAAATTGCAATTCTAGAATGTTAAATACAGTTCTAGAAAAACAAAATTGTATAGAGTTCTAGACGTTTCAGTTAAATTGTAAAGTTGAAGTTGTAGAAAGTTATTAAACAGTTATGGAATTTGAATGTACCATTCAACAATTATGAGTTTCACATTTATACCTGGAGTTTCAAGTCTGGTTACAATTCTAGAATGTTAAGTTACAGTTCTAGAAAAACAAAATTGTATAGAGTTCTAGACGTTTCAGTTAAATTGTAAAGTTGAAGTTGTAGAAAGTTATTAAGCAGTTATAGAATTTGAATGTACCATTCAACAATTATGAGTTCACATTTATACCTGGAGTTTCAATTCGGGTTACAATTCTAGAATGTTATTTTACAGTTCTAGAATGTTAAATTCTAATTCTAGAATGTTAAAATACAGTATTAGAAAAAAAATTGTATAGAGTTCTAGACGTTTCAGTTAAATTGTAAAGTTGAAGTTGTAGAAAGTTATTAAACAGTTATGGAATTTGAATGTACCATTCAACAATTATGAGTTCAACATTTATACCTGGAGTTTCAATTCGGGTTACAATTCTAGAATGTTAAGTTACAGTTCTAGAAAAACAAAATTGTATAGAGTTCTAGACGTTTCAGTTAAATATTAAAGTTGAAGTTGTAGAAAGTTATTAAACAGTTATGGAATTTGAATGTACCATTCAACAATTATGAGTTTCACATTTATACCTGGAGTTTCAATTCGGGTTACAATTCTAGAATTTTTATTTTACAGTTCTAGAATGTTAAATTGCAATTCTAGAATGTTAAAATATAGTTCTAGAAAAACAAAATTGTATAGAGTTCTAGACGTTTCAGTTAAATTGTAACGTTAAAGTTGTAGAAAGTTATTAAGCAGTTATAGAACTTGAATGTACCATTCAACAATTATGAGTTTCACATTTATACCTGGATTTTCAATTCGGGTTACAATTCTAGAATGTTAAGTTACAGTTCTAGAAAAACAAAATTGTATAGAGTTCTAGACGTTTCAGTTAAATATTAAAGTTGAAGTTGTAGAAAGTTATTAAGCAGTTATAGAATTTGAATGTACCATTCAACAATTATGAGTTTCACATTTATACCTGGAGTTTCAATTCGGGTTACAATTCTAGAATGTTAATTTACAGTTCTAGAATGTTAAAATAATATTTCTAGAATGTAAAAACAGTTCTAGAAAAACAAAATTGTATAGAGTTCTAGACGTTTCAGTTAAATTGTAAAGTTGAAGTTGTAGAAAGTTATTAAGCAGTTATGGAATTTGAATGTACCATTCAACAATTATGAGTTTCACATTTATACCTGGAGTTTCAATTCGGGTTACAATTCTATAATGTTAATTTACAGTTCTAGAATGTTAAATTGCAATTCTAGAATGTTAAGTTACAGTTCTAAAAAAACAAAATTGTATAGAGTTCTAGACGTTTCAGTTAAATTGTAAAGTTAAAGTTGTAGAAAGTTATTAAACAGTTATGGAATTTGAATGTACCATTCAACAATTATGAGTTTCACATTTATACCTGGAGTTTCAATTCGGGTTACAATTCTAGAATGTTAAGTTACAGTTCTAGAAAAACAAAATTGTATAGAGTTCTAGACGTTTCAGTTAAATATTAAAGTTGAAGTTGTAGAAAGTTATTAAGCAGTTATAGAATTTGAATGTACCATTCAACAATTATGAGTTTCACATTTATACCTGGAGTTTCAATTGTTACAATTCTAGAATGTTAATTTACAGTTCTAGAATGTTAAATTCTAATTCTAGAATGTTAAGTTACAGTTCTAGAAAAACAAAATTGTATAGAGTTCTAGACGTTTCAGTTAAATTGTAAAGTTGAAGTTGTAGAAAGTTATTAAACAGTTATGGAATTTGAATGTACCATTCAACAATTATGAGTTTCACATTTATACCTGGAGTTTCAATTCGGGTTACAATTCTAGAATGTTAAATTGCAATTCTAGAATGTTAAGTTACAGTTCTAGAAAAACAAAATTGTATAGAGTTCTAGACGTTTCAGTTAAATTGTAAAGTTGAAGTTGTAGAAAGTTATTAAGCAGTTATGGAATTTGAATGTACCATTCAACAATTATGAGTTTCACATTTATACCTGGAGTTTCAATTAGGGTTACAATTCTAGAATGTTAAGTTACAGTTCTAGAAAAACAAAATTGTATAGAGTTCTAGACGTTTCAGTTAAATTGTAAAGTTGAAGTTGTAGAAAGTTATTAAGCAGTTATGGAATTTGAATGTACCATTCAACAATTATGAGTTCAACATTTATACCTGGAGTTTCAATTCGGGTTACAATTCTAGAATGTTAAGTTACAGTTCTAGAAAAACAAAATTGTATAGAGTTCTAGACGTTTCAGTTAAATATTAAAGTTGAAGTTGTAGAAAGTTATTAAGCAGTTATGGAATTTGAATGTACCATTCAACAATTATGAGTTTCACATTTATACCTGGAGTTTCAATTCGGGTTACAATTCTAGAATGTTAAGTTACAGTTCTAGAAAAACAAAATTGTATAGAGTTCTAGACGTTTCAGTTAAATTGTAAAGTTGAAGTTGTAGAAAGTTATTAAGCAGTTATAGAATTTGAATGTACCATTCAACAATTATGAGTTCAACATTTATACCTGGAGTTTCAATTCGGGTTACAATTCTAGAATGTTTATTTTACAGTTCTAGAATGTTAAATTCTAATTCTAGAATGTTAAGTTACAGTTCTAGAAAAACAAAATTGTATAGAGTTCTAGACGTTTCAGTTAAATTGTAAAGTTGAAGTTGTAGAAAGTTATTAAGCAGTTATGGAATTTGAATGTACCATTCAACAATTATGAGTTTCACATTTATACCTGGAGTTTCAATTCGGGTTACAATTCTAGAATGTTAAGTTACAGTTCTAGAAAAACAAAATTGTATAGAGTTCTAGACGTTTCAGTTAAATATTAAAGTTGAAGTTGTAGAAAGTTATTAAGCAGTTATGGAATTTGAATGTACCATTCAACAATTATGAGTTTCACATTTATACCTGGAGTTTCAATTTGGGTTACAATTCTAGAATGTTAAGTTACAGTTCTAGAAAAACAAAATTGTATAGAGTTCTAGACGTTTCAGTTAAATTGTAAAGTTGAAGTTGTAGAAAGTTATTAAGCAGTTATGGAATTTGAATG
>NW_024401900.1:0-47300 GCF_016859285.1 Xiphias gladius
GTTCAGTTACGTATTGCGTTGGAGAGCAAATGATCTTTGACTTTCCGACCGCACCGTTCTGAATATTTAATGCCTGCGAGAAGGGATTTCAGTGTTTTATCAGCTACTGATTTATAGTTGGAGTAATCCCTCTTGGGGGGTGAAATACCTGAAAAGATATTTTATGATTTCAGAAATACATCTGCATTAATTAGTTATTGATTAGAATTTACCTCTCCATTCCTGCAAAAGCTTATGATCTGGGGAGGCGTCCATAAAAAATAATATGAAGTAAGGCGCTAAGAGAAGAAGGAAGGAGCAGAGTTTCTATTCCTGTGTTGTCCTCTCTGTAAATTTCTGCGGCTCTTGTTTTTCTCACCATCCTTTATCTATACCGCTTACACCTGAGGTGCGTGGTCAGGAGCTGGGCATATCCCAGCTGACACTGGGCGGGCGGGCTACACCCTCGGACAGGTCGCCGGTCTTTTTACAGGGCTGACAAATTGAAACAAGCAAGCGTTCACTCTCACAGTCACACCCTCGGTGAATGTGAGGAGTTGCCGACAACCGAGTATTTAATGATGTCTTATATATTTAATTTTGAAACACTCTGGGTCTCCATACTTCGACAATACAAGTAAAACTCGAGCACTCAAAAATTTCACCAAAGTGAATGTAGAAAAAAGTATTACAGTTCTGATGTAGAATATGAAAGCAGCATTTTAATGCGAAGCTGATTCACGTGGTGCTAAAGTCAATATACTCTTTTGTTTTCTTATGTATTTGTTTTATTTATTTTAATTCTACTGTCAAACAAACATGATGATGTCACAGATGATGTGACATCACAAAGCACATCAAAGCACATAATGACATCAAAAGCGCGCCATGATGACATCACACATTCAATTGCATGGAGTTACATTTGCAAATTTCTACTCTCACAAAGTCTGACTACGAAGTGAGGACACTTGTGCATCGCCTGTTAGGCTGGGTTACAAAATTTCCCTATACTGACAGACTGTGATCGAGCAGTGTATTCACGAACTGCAATGGAGAAAGAGAATTTTCAGAAAAGTTTCTCAGGTGGAAGCTCAACAAACTCGAGGAGAAAATAGAGAACCATTAAGTCCTGGACAGAAACCGTTTCCAACAGCCAGGTAAGAGAGTCTCTTGAGACTACAATTCAGGCTCTGCAGGAAGAGCTGGAGGCCAAAAAAAGGCTTGAGGAACTCAAAACCGAGTTGGCCAGAAACCCAGGGAGACAACGAACGACTTGTCGCGACAAAACTGCCCTGTTGGTTGGTTGACCGGAAAAACAAAGAAAAAAATTCACGAAGGGAGTTAAGAAATTTAGATGAGTCTTTGGCAGAGTATATAAACAGCATCAAGAAAATGTCGGGTTATGTATGCAAGCAGACTTTGATGAAAAGCTGGCATTGCAGAAAAGAGGAAGCCGACAGGGCATTGAAAGAGCAGGCTGGAAAATATGAATGTGAGTTGCTGAAAATGAAGAACAGCTCTATCAGATGGCGGAGAGAACAAAAGAGTTGTGCAGCAGCTAACAGAAAAGACAAGGCCTTGGAAAAAGAAATACATTTCAGGAGCACAGCTGAACTTGAAAACAGACCAGTGTGCAAAAGAACTGGAAAGGAAATTAGAAAGGGGCTCAGATTATAATGTATCCAGAAAATAGGGAGGTCTGGCGAAGACAGTGTACAGTGAATTAAAGGATAATCTCATGCAAAAAAACAAAAATTTTGCAACCCTAGAGAGGAGGTGATGTCTCTAAAGCATGACAGGAAAATTTTAGGAGAAGAATTGAATGAAAAAAACCAATTTTTCTATTCTATCCCATACAAACACTCTGCTGAAGGCCAGCGTCAAGCGTCTAGAGGGCGAAAAAAGAAAAGGAAGTGTCCATGTTGAATGACACAAAAATAGAGCTGAAGACCATGCAAGCAAAGAGCAAACTGATTGAAAAACTCGGACTTGAATCCTCTAAAGTGAAAGCCAATGAGACAGAAATGAGCAAGCTGAGGGCTAAGCTCAGAAAATTGGAGACATCGTGCTGCGTTTCAAGGGTGATATACAGGCATGCATGTCTGATATCGAAAATCCCCAAGAAATTAAGAAGCAGAATAATGGAGATGAAAATTCACTACATAGACACGATGAGTGTGGGAAGATGGATGAAAACAATCAGGAGGCCTTTCAACATCAGGTTAACGGTCTAAAAGAAAAAGCTTGGTGTTTATGAAAGGATCCAGCAGAGTAACTTCAATGAGAGAAAATATTCTGGGCGGCTGGAGAAAGGAGAGAACATTTGGCTAAAACAAGAAGTTTTTCATAAAATTACTTAATGAAAAGGTTATGGAGGTGGAAAAATTGAAAAAAAGACCTTCATAGCAACAAAATAAACAAAGAGGGTTAAATCATTGGTAAATATGAAATTACGGAATTGCAAGTGATTCCACAGGTACAGCCAGCACTTTACCCAGAAGACTGGAATCCACTTGGCTGCCCTGATGACAGTATCACATCATCTCTGCAAACCTGTGTGGATGACGTGGTATCATCACCTGGCAGCCACCTCCTTGTACAGGTGGCAATATCGTACATGTGAGGCCGTTTGTGGGCGATGGCATGCCACGAGTTGACATTTAACCCCCCTTCCTGAAATTGTAAGCCAAATCCAGTCAAGAACCCCACCACCACCACCACCTCACACACACCTCTCTGTCTCTCTCTCTAAATCACTCTTTCTCTCTCAACCCGACCGGTCGAGGCAGATGGCACGCCCACCCAGAGCCGCTTCTGCTCAAGGTTCTTCCTGTTGAAAGGAGTTTTTCCTTGCCACCGTCGCCAAGTGCTTGCTCATGGGGAATGTTGGGTCTATGTCAATAATGTTGTAGAGAATACCGTCTAGGCCTGCTCTGTATGAAAAGTGCCTGAAATAACTTCTGTTATGATTTCGGCTTCCCTCCACACCCCAAAGAGAAGATATTTGGAAAATTGAACAATCGAAATTTTCCAAAAGAATTCTGCTCCAAAACTGGGCAAATCACGTGAGGCGACGGACCTCTACCTAAAAGCTAATCCTCTCACATGATTTTGCCATTTTCCCCATGAATAAAAATACTACAATGAAATGAATTTGAAGCTCAAGTTGTAGGGTTTGGTATTTCTGTATCTGTGTTAAGTTGTGTATGATTCACGGTGATTTGGACCGACTTCATTTGTAGAAGTAATTCAAAAGGCGTACAGCTCCTCTACATACCCATCACCAAGCGGCAGACAGACAGTTAGCCGCTAGCTGGTGAACATATTGGAGCATTTTAAGCGGCTAAAGAGCCAGATATTTCCCTCAGGAGTTAATGGAGACCAAAGACAGAGCTAAGAGAGAGGAATACTGGACTTAAATTCATCAGTCGGACAAACACAACTCCAAATAAATGACAATGTTGCTCTGTGAGTTCATGGTATGTCAATATTGTGTTCACAGCTTTCCACTGCCCCAAGTGTCCAAAATAAACAGATAAATACGTAAATAAAAGAATGACTTATTGCACTTTTGATTATTTACTTTCAGTTTGGGATGTTTATATGTATTTTTACCATTGATATTTTTAGTTTTGCTGTTAACCTATGAACTTGTGTGTGTGTGCTGTAGCTCATCACCCCCACTAAGTCTCTCTCTGTAACAGAGATCAGTGGCAGTGAATGAGCAGCTTTGCGTGTCACTAGTAATACCAAGAGGAAAGAGGAAGGGAGGGAGGAGGAGTCGTTCGCTGCTTCACATGAGAGAAGAAGCGAGAGATAAAAGAAAGAACAGAAGAAGAAAAAATGAGTCATTTCTGAGAATTTAGCGCTGGAAGTAAGGGAGAAACAAGCGAAGGAAGAGTCACATCTGACAAGAGAAGGAGTCACACTGACTCTGTGGGACTAACAGGTTTCTCAACACCTCCTGAAGAAAGACTGTACTGCCTCGTTCTCCGTTCTGTTCTCGGTTCTTCTTCCCTCCATCCACCAGGCAGGGCGTCTGTGGCAAGACCCATGAAGCGAAGGGAGGCCAGAGAGACACAGAAGAGCGAGAAGAGTTCAGATCACCTTGAGAGGTGAGGACAGACAGTCGGTAGGCTCATAGAGGCATGTTGGCTTTATGCACATTCTCACTTTGTGTGTGTGTGTGTGTGTGTGTGCGTGCGTGTGTGTACACGGTCCTCAGACGTGAGCATGAGCGAGCGTCGCTGCTCTGGAGCTTTCACCCAGAATGCAATGCAGACAACCGCTACAGCCCTGTTCAGTGTGACACAGCTATAGGTTACAGGCACCTCTGTAAGGTAACCAGTCAGTTGGTTCTGTAGTTCATCAGCTCATTTGTGAACTCTGTTCTGTAGCATTTTGTTTGGGCCATTTCTGTTTCTTTTCTTGACTTTTTTCTTTCCCCTTCCTCTTCACACTTTTGGTTTCCTTTCTTTTTTTGCCGCTATTGGTTTTCTTTTCTTTTCCTCCCATCCCCTCTCCTCATGGGATCTGACTGGTTTAAATAGGCGCAGATGTGATTACCTACAGAAGCATTTCATCTTATCTAAATTTACACCGGTAAAATTTACTGTGATTTCACCAGCTAGGTAGAGTACCTGTCTACAGCCTATAGATGCTTAACAAATACCAGGAGATGAGCCGGTGTCTCTGTGCCTCTGCTGGTTGGTCCATACTCTGTGATTGTGAGACAAAAGCGCTCAAGCGCCGACCTCCGATCCGATCGCTCTGCTTGACCTGGAAATGGTTCTGTCAGCCCTCAAACTTTGTTGTGGTTGTATCGCTGCCTCCATTCTCCACAGGAACAAACATGTTACAAGTCATTATTGACTTTTCAGTATTTAACCTTAAACCATCTTTGCTAATCTACCTGCTGTGACTACCTAAACATAACCATAAAAACTTTCATTATGCTTCAGGTGCTGCCAGCGAACATTTAAGCGGATTAATGAGAAAATCAATCGACAGAAAGTTATTTTGAAAGCCAATTAATTACGTTTGTGGAAGAAAGCGCTCATTCCTGGTTGCAGCTTCTCAGTTGTGCAGATGTAAACTTTGGACTGTTATGGTCCCATTTAAGAAGACATTTGAAAACATCACTTCCAGCTTCAGAAACAGTAACTGGCATTCATTTTAATTTTTTGTTTTGTACTGTTTCAGAAGATCAGTTTCATGGTAGATCCACATTTTTGTTTGTGTCTCTTTTGCTTTGTCTCTGTAAAACCTCGCTGTTTGTTCAGTCATTGGGCAAACACAGACTTGATAAACCCTCTTTAAAAGTACTTGGGGACCCTCTGCTGTCCTTCATACTGTGAGGTTTGAGCTGAGTTTGACACTAAGGGGACCACACTCTTAAAAGATAAATTCGAGATTTAGGGAGATGAGACGAAACTTTAATGATCCTGTGGAAATTGTATAAGTAGCCTATCATGTGTATTATGAGACAGAGGATCTGTCAGTTCATCTCAAAAGCTCTGAGCTCAAAGTTGTCTTTGTTGAAAGACTCGAAGCAGAAGCTGATACATTTTTATCTTAGAATACAAAGGTACCAGCCTCTAATGCTGATTTCAAACGCAGAAACGTGCTTTACAGACAAGAAGTTACCAGCTTTGGTTTGTATTCCGGGCTGAGACTAGTTTTACTTGATTGAGCTGCATAAGCGTGCTGCAGGCTTCTGAATAACCTGCAGTGTGGTTGTAAAAAATGGGGAAAGATATCCGAGAGAGCAAAGTGAAGGGAAAGAGGGGGGAGAGGCATGAGGGTCCCAGCAGGAGAGTCGGAGAAAGGCTGAGGAGAGACAGAAAAATACTGTTGCTACCAGTCAAACTACTGCTAATTTCTGCTGCTACCACACAAGGCACACAATGTCAGACACCACCGGTTACACTTGAGCAGTTACTGCTTTGTAGCGAAAAGTTCCGCTAACTCTCATCGATGAAACTCTTTGTGCGTCTGTTGAATCTGCATCTTGGTGACGCCGAAGGGATGTTTTAGAGACAGGGTTAGTGCCGACCCCAAAGCTCGCTTAGGTTGAGCCCCTAGTCGCCACGGTGACCGTCCTGGGCGAAACACGCCGGCATCTTCGCATTTAGCGGCGCATGTTCGCGGATGGCGAGGCGAGGCACCGTGGAAGTGGCGGCTGCAAGCAATATAATATGTTGGTCTGTGTTGTGGAGTTCCTCTGCCTCCCACTAGCCGGAAAAAATGTATCAATGCTGCATTGATCATTCATTTTGTCAAAATTTAAATTTCCCATTACCTGAAATTCCACGCAGCAACATTCTGGCCACAAAACAGCTTGTGGGAGTCAAATCTCAGAGTGTAAATAGAGTATTTACAGATGTTGAAAAAATTGATTTCCATCCTATTAATTCAGGATTGTGTTGACTCAGATGATACGCGTCTCGTTCCTTTAACACGATGAGTAGTTTGCGGCCCTTTGGCTTCCTGCAGCAGTGAATCAGGTAAAGCGTTGGAGAGCAAATGATCTTTGACTTTCCGACCTTACCGTTCTGAATGTTAATGCCTGCGAAAGGATTTCAGTGTTTTATCAGCTACTGATTTATAGTTGGAGTCCCTCTTGGGGTGTGAAATACCTGAAAAGATATTTTATGATTTCAGAAATACATCTGCATTAATTAGTTATTGATTAGAATTTACCTCTCCATTCCTGCAAAGCTTATGATCTGGGAGGCGTCCATAAAAAATAATATGAAGTAAGCGCTAAGAGAGAAGGAAGGAGCAGAGTTTCTATTCCTGTGTTTGTCCTCTCTGTCGTTCTTGACTCTTGTTTTCTCACCATCCTTTATCTATACCGCTTACACCTGAGGTCGTGGTCAGGAGCTGGAGCATATCCCAGCTGACACTGGGCGAGGCGGGCTACACCCTCGGACAGGTCGCCCGGTCTTTTACAGGGCTGACAAATTGAAACAAGCAAGCGTTCACTCTCACAGTCACACCTCGGTGAATGTGAGGATTGCCGACTGACCAGTATTTAATGATGTCTTATATATTTAATTTTGAAACACTCTGGGTCTCCATACTCGACAATACAAGTAAAACTCGAGCACTCAAAATTTCACCAAAGTGAATGTAGAAAAGTATTACAGTTCTGATGTAAGAATATGAAAGCAGCATTTTAATGCCGAAGCTGATTCACGTGGTGCTAAAGTCAATATACTCTTTGTTTTTCTTATGTATTTGTTTATTTATTTTTAATTCTACTGTCAAACAAACATGATGATGTCACAGATGATGTGACATCACAAAAGCTATCAAAGCACATAATGACATCAAAAGCGCATGATGACATCACACATTTCAATTGCATGGAGTTACATTTGCAAATTTCTACTCTCACAAAGTCTGACTACGAAGTGAGGGACACTTGTGCATCGCCTGTTAGGCTGGGTTACACAAAATTTCCTAATACTGACAGACTGTGATCGAGCAGTGTATTTCACGAACTGCAATGGAGAAAGAGGAATTTTCAGAAAAGTTTCTCAGGTGGAAGCTCAACAAACTCGAGGAGAAAAATAGAGAACCATTAAGTCCTGGACAGAGAAACCGTTTCCAACAGCCAGGTAAGAGTCTCTTGAGACTACAATTCAGGCTCTGCAGGAAGAGCTGGAGGCCAAAAAAGAGGCTTGAGGAACTCAAAACCGAGTTGGACCAGAAACCCAGGAGACAACGAACGACTTGTCGCGACAAAACTGCCCTGTTGGTTGACGGAAAAACAAAAAAAAAATTCACGAAGGGAGTTAAGAAATTTAGATGAGTCTTTGGCAGAGTATAAACAGCATCAAGAAAATGTCGGGTTATGTATGCAAGCAGACTTTGATGAAAAGCTGGCATTGCAGAAGAGGAAGCCGACAGGGCATTGAAAGAGCAGGCTGGAAAATATGAATGTGAGTTGCTGAAAATGAAGAACAGCTCTATCAGATGGCGGAGGAGAACAAAAGAGTTGTGCAGCAGCTAACAGAAAAAGACAAGGCCTTGGAAAAAGAAATACATTTCAGGAGCACAGCTGAACTTGAAAACAGACCAGTGTGCAAAAGAACTGGAAAGGAAATTAGAGAAAGGGCTCAGATTATAATGTATCCAGAAAATAGGAGGGTCTGGCGAAGACAGTGTACAGTGAATTAAAGGATAATCTCATGCAAAAAACAAAAATTTTGCAACCCTAGAGAGGGAGTGATGTCTCTAAAGCATGACAGGAAAATTTTAGGAAAAGAATTGAATGAAGAAAAAACCAATTTTCTATTCTATCCCATGCAAACACTCTGCTGAAGGCCAGCGTCAAGCGTCTAGAGGGCGAAAAAAGAAAAGAAGTGTCCATGTTGAATGACACAAAAATAGAGCTGAAGAAGACCATGCAAGCAAAGAGCAAACTGATTGAAAAACTCGGACTTGAATCCTCTAAAGTGAAAGCCAATGAGACAGAAATGAGCAAGCTGAGGCTAAGCTCAGAAAATTGGAGACATCGTGCTGCGTTTCAAAGGGTGATATACAGGCATGCATGTCTGATATCGAAAATCCCAAGAAATTAGAAGCAGAATAATGGAGATGAAAATTCACTACATAGACACCGATGAGTGTGGGAAGATGGATGAAAACAATACGGAGGCCTTTCAACATCAGGTTAACGGTCTAAAGAAAAAGCTTGGTGTTTATGAAAGGATCCAGCAGAGTAACTTCAATGAGAAGAGAAATATTCTGGAAGCGGCTGGAGAAAGGAGAGGAACATTTGGCTAAAACAAGAAGTTTTTCATAAAATTACTTAATGAAAAGGTTATGGAGGTGGAAAAAATTGAAAAAAGACCTTCATAGCATAACAAAGCCAAAGAGGGTTAAATCATTGGTAAATATGAAATTACCGGGAATTACAAGTGATTCCACAGGTACAGCCAGCACTTTACCCAGAAGACTGGAATCACTTGGCTGCCCTGATGACAGTATCACATCATCTCTGCAAACCTGTGTGGATGGCGTGGTATCATCACCCTGGCAGCCACCTCCTTGTACAGGTGGCAATATCGTACATGTGAGGCCGTTTGTGGGCGATGGCATGCCACGAGTTGACATTTAACCCCCCTTCCTGAAATTGTAAGCCAAATCCAGTCAAGAACCCCACCACCACCACCACCTCACACACACCTCTCTGTCTCTCTCTCTAAATCACTCTCTTTCTCTCTCAACCCGGTCAGGGCAGATGGCCGCCCACCCAGAGCCGCTTCTGCTCAAGGATTCTTCCTGTTGAAAGGAGTTTTTCCTTGCCACGTCGCCAAGTGCTTGCTCATGGGGAATGTTGGGTCTATGTCAATAATGTTGTAGAGAATACCGTCTAGGCCTGCTCTGTATGAAAAGTGCCCTGAAATAACTTCTGTTATGATTTGGCCCTCCACACCCCAAAGAAGATATTTGGAAAATTGAACAATCGAAATTTTCACACAAATTCTGCTCCAAAACTGGGCAAATCCGTGAGGCGACGGGACCTCTACCTAAGAAAGCTAATCCTCTCACATGATTTTGCCATTTCCCCATGAATAAAAATACTACAATGAAATGAATTTGAAGCTCAAGTTGTAGGGTTTGGTATTTCTGTATCTGTGTTAAGTTGTGTATGATTACGGTGATTTGGACCGACTTCATTTGTAGAAGTAATTCAAAAGGCGTACAGCTCCTCTACATACCCATCACCAAGCGGCAGACAGACAGTTAGCAGCTAGCTGGTGAACATATTGGAGCATTTAGCGGCTAAAAGAGCCAGATATTTCCCTCAGGAGTTAATGGAGACCAAAGACAGAGCTAGAGAGAGAATACTGGACTTAAATTCATCAGTCGGACAAACACAACTCCAAATAAATGACAATGTTGCTCTGTGAGTTCATGGTATGTCAATATTGTGTTCACAGCTTGTTTCCACTGCCCCCAAGTGTCCAAAATAAACAGATAAATACGTAAATAAAAGAATGACTTATTGCACTTTTGATTGTTACTTTCAGTTTGGGATGTTTATATGTATTTTTACCATTGATATTTTTAGTTTTGCTGTTAACCTATGAACTTGTGTGTGTGTGCTGTAGCTCATCACCCCCCACTAAGTCTCTCTCTGTAACAGAGATCAGTGGCAGTGAATGAGCAGCTTTGCGTGTCACTGGTAATACCAAGAGGAAAGAGGAAGGGAGGGAGGAGGGAGTCGTTCGCTGCTTCACATGAGAGAGAAGCGAGAGATAAAGAGAGAAGAACCAGAAGAAGAAAAATGAGTCATTTCTGAGAATTTAGCGCTGGAAGTAAGGAGAGAAACAAGCGAAGGAAAGAGTCACATCTGACAAGAGAAGGAGTCACACTGACTCTGTGGGACTAACAGGTTTCTCAACACCTCCTGAAGAAAGACTGTACTGCCTCGTTCTCCGTTCTGTTCTCCGGTTCTTCTTCCCTCCATCCACCAGGCAGGACGTCTGTGGCAAGACCCAAAGCGGAAGCGAAGGGAGGCCAGAGAGAGACACAGAAGAGCGAAGAGTTCAGATCACGAGGGTGAGGACAGACAGTCGGTAGGCTCATAGAGGCATGTTGGCTTTATGCACATTCTCACTTTGTGTGTGTGTGTGTGTGTGTGCGTGCGTGTGTGTACACGGTCCTCAGACGTGAGCATGAGCGAGCGTCGCTGCTCTGGAGCTTTTTCACCCAGAATGCAATGCAGACAACCGCTACAGCCCTGTTCAGTGTGACACAGCTATAGGTTACAGGCACCTCTGTAAGGTAACCAGTCAGTTGGTTCTGTAGTTCATCAGCTCATTTGTGAACTCTGTTCTGTAGCATTTTGTTTGGGCCATTTCTGTTTCTTTTCTTGACTTTTTTCTTTCCCCTTCCTCTTCACACTTTTGGTTTCCTTTCTTTTTTGCAGCTATTGGTTTCTTTTCTTTTCCTCCCATCCCCTCTCCTCATGGGATCTGACTGGTTTAAATAAGGCGCAGATGTGATTACCTACAGAAGCATTTCATCTTATCTAAATTTACACAGTAAAATTTACTGTGATTTCACCAGCTAGGTAGAGTACCTGTCTACAGCCTATAGATGTAACAAATACCAGGAGATGAGCTTGGTGTCTCTGTGCCTCTGCTGGTTGGTCCATACTCTGTGATTGTGAGACAAAGCGCTCAAAGCGCCGACCTCAATCCGATCGCTCTGCTTGACCTAGAAATGGTTCTGTCAGCCCTCAAACTTTGTTGTGGTTGTATCGCTGCCTCCATTCTCCACAGGAACAAACATGTTACAAGTCATTATTGACTTTTTCAGTATTTAACCTTAAACCATCTTTGCCTAATCTACCTGCTGTGACTACCTAAACATAACCATAAAAAACTTTCATTATGCTTCAGGTGCTGCCAGCGAACATTTAGCGGATTAATGAGAAAATCAATCGACAGAAAAGTTATTTTGAAAGCCAATTAATTACGTTTGTGGAAGAAGAGCGCTCATTCCCTGGTTGCAGCTTCTCAGTTGTGCAGATGTAAACTTTGGACTGTTATGGTCCCATTTAAGAAGACATTTGAAAACATCACTTCCAGCTTCAAGAAACAGTAACTGGCATTCATTTAATTTTTTTTGTTTTTGTACTGTTTCAGAAGATCAGTTTCATGGTAGATCCACATTTTGTTTTGTGTCTCTTTTGCTTTGTCTCTGTAAAACCTCGCTGTTTGTTCAGTGCGTGGGCAAACACAGACTTGATAAACCCTCTTTAAAAGTACTTGGGGACCCTCTGCTGTCCTTCATACTGTGAGGTTTGAGCTGAGTTTGACACTAAGGGACCACACTCTTAAAAGATAAATTCGAGATTTGGGAGATGAGACAGAAACTTTAATGATCCCTGTGGAAATTGTATAAGTAGCCTATCATGTGTATTATGAGACAGAGGATCTGTCAGTTCATCTCAAAAGCTCTGAGCTCAAAGTTGTCTTTGTTGAAAGACTCGAAGCAGAAGCTGATACATTTTTATCTTAGAATACAAAGGTACCAGCCTCTAATGCTGATTTCAAAGCATGAAACGTGCTTTACAGACAAGAAGTTACCAGCTTTGGTTTGTATTCGGGCTGAGACTAGTTTTACTTGATTGAGCTGCATAAGCGTGCTGCAGGCTTCTGAATAACCTGCAGTGTGGTTGTAAAAAATGGGGGAAAGATATCCGAGGAGAGCAAAGTGAAGGAAAGAGGGGGAGAGGCATGAGGGTCCCAGCAGGAGAGTCGGAGAAAGGCTGAGGAGAGACAGAAAAATACTGTTGCTACCAGTCAAACTACTGCTAATTTCTGCTGCTACCACACAAGGCACACAATGTCAGACACCACGGTTACACTTGAGCAGTTACTGCTTTGTAGCGAAAAGTTCGCTAACTCTCATCGATGAAACTCTTTGTCGTCTGTTGAATCTGCATCTTGGTAGCCTTGAAGGATGTTTTAGAAGACAGGGTTGATGCCGACCCAAAGCTCGCTTGGGTTGAGCCCCTGGTCGCCACGGTGACCGTCCTGGACGAACACGCCCGGCATCTTCGCATTTAGCGGCGCATGTTGCGGATGGCGAAGCGAGGCACCGTGGAAGTGGCTGACTGTAAGCAATATAATATGTTGGTCTGTGTTGTGGAGTTCCTCTGCCTCCCACTAGCCGGAAAAAAATGTATCAATGCTGCATTGATCATTCATTTTGTCAAAATTTAAATTTCCCATTACCTGAAATTCCACGCAGCAACATTCTGGCCACAAAACAGCTTGTAGAGTCAAATCTCAGAGTGTAAATAGAGTATTTACAGATGTTGAAAAAATTGATTTCCATCCTATTAATTCAGGATTGTGTTGACTCAGATGATCGCGTCTCGTTCCTTTAACACGATGAGTAGTTTGCGCCCTTTGGCTTCCTGCAGCAGTGAATCAGGTAAAAGCGTTGGAGAGCAAATGATCTTTGACTTTCCGACCGCACCGTTCTGAATGTTAATGCCTGCGAGAGGATTTCAGTGTTTTATCAGCTACTGATTTATAGTTGGAGTAATCCCTCTTGGGGTGTGAAATACCTGAAAAAGATATTTTATGATTTCAGAAATACATCTGCATTAATTAGTTATTGATTAGAATTTACCTCTCCATTCCTGCAAAGCTTATGATCTGGGGGCGTCCATAAAAAATAATATATGAAGTAAAGCTAGAGAGAAGGAGCAGAGTTTCTATTCCTGTGTTTGTCCTCTCTGTCGTTGCGGCTCTTGTTTTTCTCACCATCCTTTATCTATACCGCTTACACCTGAGGTGCGTGGTCAGGAGCTGGAGCATATCCCAGCTGACACTGGGCGAGGCGGGCTACACCCTCGGACAGGTGCCGGTCTTTTACAGGGCTGACAAATTGAAACAAGCAAACGTTCACTCTCACAGTCACACCTACGGTGAATGTGAGAGTTGCCGACTGACCGAGTATTTAATGATGTCTTATATATTTAATTTTGAAACACTCTGGGTCTCCATACTCGACAATACAAGTAAAACTCGAGCACTCAAAATTTCACCAAAGTGAATGTAGAAAAGTATTACAGTTCTGATGTAAGAATATGAAAGCAGCATTTTAATGCCGAAGCTGATTCACGTGGTGCTAAAGTCAATATACTCTTTTGTTTTCTTATGTATTTGTTTATTTATTTTTAATTCTACTGTCAAACAAACATGATGATGTCACAGATGATGTGACATCACAAAGCACATCAAAGCACATAATGACATCAAAAGCATGATGACATCACATTTCAATTGCATGGAGTTACATTTGCAAATTTCTACTCTCACAAAGTCTGACTCGAAGTGAGGACACTTGTACCTCGCCTGTTAGGCTGGGTTACACAAAATTTCCTAATACTGACAGACTGTGATCGAGCAGTGTATTTACGAACTGCAATGGAGAAAGAGGAATTTTCAGAAAAGTTTCTCAGGTGGAAGCTCAACAAACTCGAGGAGAAAAATGAGAGAACCATTAAGTCCTGGACAGAGGAAACCGTTTCCAACAGCCAGGTAAGAGAGTCTCTTGAGACTACAATTCAGGCTCTGCAGGAAGAGCTGGAGGCCAAAAAAAAGAGGCAGGAACTCAAAACCGAGTTGGACAAACCCAGGAGACAACGAGCGACTTGTCGCGACAAAACTGCCCTGTTGGTTGACGGAAAAACAAAGAAAAAATTCACGAAGGGTAGTTAAGAAATTTAGATGAGTCTTTGGCAGAGTATAAACAGCATCAAGAAAATGTCGGGTTATGTATGCAAGCAGACTTTGATGAAAAGCTGGCATTGCAGAAAGAGGAAGCCGACAGGGCATTGAAAGAGCAGGCTGGAAAATATGAATGTGAGTTGCTGAAAATGAAGGAACAGCTCTATCAGATGGCGGAGAGAACAAAAGAGTTGTGCAGCAGCTAACAGAAAAAGACAAGGCCTTGGAAAAAGAAATACATTTCAGGAGCACAGCTGAACTTGAAAACAGACCAGTGTGCAAAAAGAACTGGAAAGGAAATTAGAAAGGGGCTCAGATTATAATGTATCCAGAAAATAGGGAGGGTCTGGCGAAGACAGTGTACAGTGAATTAAAGGATAATCTCATGCAAAAAAACAAAAATTTTGCAACCCTAGAGAGGGAGGTGATGTCTCTAAAGCATGACAGGAAAATTTTAGGAGAAGAATTGAATGAAGAAAAAACCAATTTTTCTATTCTATCCCATGCAAACACTCTGCTGAAGGCCAGCGTCAAACGTCTAGAGGACGAAAAAGAAAAGGAAGTGTCCATGTTGAATGACACAAAAATAGAGCTGAAGAAGACCATGCAAGCAAAGAGCAAACTGATTGAAAAACTCGGACTTGAATCCTCTAAAGTGAAAGCCAATGAGACAGAAATGAGCAAGCTGAGGCTAAGCTCAGAAAAATTGAGACATCGTGCTGCGTTTCAAGGGTGATATACAGGCATGCATGTCTGATATCGAAAATCCCAAGAAATTAGAAGCAGAATAATGGAGATGAAAATTCACTACATAGACACCGATGAGTGTGGGAAGATGGATGAAAACAATCAGAGGCCTTTCAACATCAGGTTAACGGTCTAAAGAAAAAGCTTGGTGTTTATGAAAGGATCCAGCAGAGTAACTTCAATGAGAAGAAATATTCTGGGCGGCTGGAGAAAGGAGAGAACATTTGGCTAAAACAAAGTTTTTTCATAAAATTACTTAATGAAAAGGTTATGGAGGTGGAAAAATTGAAAAAAGACCTTCATAGCATAACAAAGCCAAAGAGGGTTAAATCATTGGTAAATATGAAATTACAGGAATTACCCAAGTGATTCCACAGGTACAGCCAGCACTTTACCCAGAAGACTGGAATCCACTTGGCTGCCCTGATGACAGTATCACATCATCTCTGCAAACCTGTGTGGATGACGTGGTATCATCACCCTGGCAGCCACCTCCTTGTACAGGTGGCATATATCATTACATGTGAGGCCGTTTGTGGACGATGGCATGCCACGAGTTGACATTTAACCCCCCCCCCTTCCTGAAATTGTAAACCAAATCCAGTCAAGAACCCCACCACCACCACCTCACACACACCTCTCTGTCTCTCTCTCTAAATCACTCTCTTTCTCTCTCAACCCGACCGGTCAGGCAGATGGCCGCCACCCCAGAGCCCTTCTGCTCAAGGATTCTTCCTGTTGAAGGAGTTTTCCTTGCCACCGTCGCCAAGTGCTTGCTCATGGGGAATGTTGGGTCTATGTCAATAATGTTGTAGAGAATACCGTCTAGGCCTGCTCTGTATGAAAAGTGCCCTGAAATAACTTCTGTTATGATTTGGCTTCCTCCACACCCCAAGAGAAGATATTTGGAAAATTGAACAATCGAAATTTTCCACAAAATTCTGCTCCAAAACTGGGCAAATCACGTGAGGCGACCGGACCTCTACCTAAAAGCTAATCCTCTCACATGATTTTGCCATTTTCCCCATGAATAAAAATACTACAATGAAATGAATTTGAAGCTCAAGTTGTAGGGTTTGGTATTTCTGTATCTGTGTTAAGTTGTGTATGATTACGGTGATTTGGACCGACTTCATTTGTAGAAGTAATTCAAAAGGCGTACAGCTCCTCTACATACCCATCACCAAGCGGCAGACAGACAGTTAGCAGCTAGCTGGTGAACATATTGGAGCATTTAGCGGCTAAAAGAGCCAGATATTTCCCTCAGGAGTTAATGGAGACCAAAGACAGAGCTAAGAGAGAGGAATACTGGACTTAAATTCATCAGTCGGACAAACACAACTCCAAATAAATGACAATGTTGCTCTGTGAGTTCATGGTATGTCAATATTGTGTTCACAGCTTGTTTCCTGCCCCAAGTGTCCAAAATAAACAGATAAATACGTAAATAAAGAATGACTTATTGCACTTTTGATTGTTACTTTCAGTTTGGGATGTTTATATGTATTTTTACCATTGATATTTTTAGTTTTGCTGTTAACCTATGAACTTGTGTGTGTGTGCTGTAGCTCATCACCCCCACTAAGTCTCTCTCTGTAACAGAGATCAGTGGCAGTGAATGAGCAGCTTTGCGTGTCACTAGTAATACCAAGAGGAAAGAGGAAGGGAGGGAGGAGGAGTCGTTCGCTGCTTCACATGAGAGAGAAGCGAGAGATAAAGAGAAAGAACAGAAGAAGAAAAAATGAGTCATTTCTGAGAATTTAGCGCTGGAAATGGGAGAGAAACAAGCGAAGAAGGAAAGAGTCACATCTGACAAGAGAAGAGTCACACTGACTCTGTGGGACTAACAGGTTTCTCAACACCTCCTGAAGAAAGACTGTACTGCCTCGTTCTCCGTTCTGTTCTCCGGTTCTTCTTCCCTCCATCCACCAGGCAGGGCGTCTGTGGCAAGACCCAGCGGAAGCGAAGGGAGGCCAGAGAGAGACACAGAAGACGAGAAGAGTTCAGATCCTTGAGAGGTGAGGACAGACAGTCGGTAGGCTCATAGAGGCATGTTGGCTTTATGCACATTCTCACTTTTGTGTGTGTGTGTGTGTGTGTGTGTGCGTGCGTGTGTGTACACGGTCCTCAGGCGTGAGCATGGCGGCGTCGCTGCTCTGGAGCTTTTCACCCAGAATGCAATGCAGACAACCGCTACAGCCCTGTTCAGTGTGACACAGCTATAGGTTACAGGCACCTCTGTAAGGTAACCAGTCAGTTGGTTCTGTAGTTCATCAGCTCATTTGTGAACTCTGTTCTGTAGCATTTTGTTTGGGCCATTTCTGTTTCTTTTCTTGACTTTTTCTTTCCTTCCTCTTCACACTTTTGGTTTCCTTTCTTTTTTTGCAGCTATTGGTTTCTTTTCTTTTCCTCCATCCCCTCTCCTCATGGGATCTGACTGGTTTAAATAGGCGCAGATGTGATTACCTACAGAAGCATTTCATCTTATCTAAATTTACACGGTAAAATTTACTGTGTGATTTCACCAGCTAGGTAGAGTACCTGTCTACAGCCTATAGATGTAACAAATACCAGGAGATGAGCTTGGTGTCTCTGTGCCTCTGCTGGTTGGTCCATACTCTGGCGGTGTGAGACAAAGCGCTCAAGGCGCCGACCTCCCACGTCCGATCGCTCTGCTTGACCTGGAAATGGTTCTGTCAGCCCTCAAACTTTGTTGTGGTTGTATCGCTGCCTCCATTCTCCACAGGAACAAACATGTTACAAGTCATTATTGACTTTTCAGTATTTAACCTTAAACCATCTTTGCCTAATCTACCTGCTGTGACTACCTAAACATAACCATAAAAACTTTCATTATGCTTCAGGTGCTGCCAGCGAACATTTAGCGGATTAATGAGAAAATCAATGGACAGAAAAGAAAAGTTATTTTGAAAGCCAATTAATTACGTTTGTGGAAAGAGCGCTCATTCCCTGGTTGCAGCTTCTCAGTTGTGCAGATGTAAACTTTGGACTGTTATGGTCCCATTTAAGAAGACATTTGAAAACATCACTTCCAGCTTCAAGAAACAGTAACTGGCATTCATTTAATTTTTTTTGTTTTTGTACTGTTTCAGAAGATCAGTTTCATGGTAGATCCACATTTTGTTTTGTGTCTCTTTTGCTTTGTCTCTGTAAAACCTCGCTGTTTGTTCAGTGCGTGGGCAAACACAGACTTGATAAACCCTCTTTAAAAGTACTTGGGGACCCTCTGCTGTCCTTCATACTGTGAGGTTTGAGCTGAGTTTGACACTAAGGGGACCACACTCTTAAAAGATAAATTCGAGATTTAGGGAGATGAGACGAAACTTTAATGATCCCTGTGGGGAAATTGTATAAGTAGCCTATCATGTGTATTATGAGACAGAGGATCTGTCAGTTCATCTCAAAAGCTCTGAGCTCAAAGTTGTCTTTGTTGAAAGACTCGAAGCAGAAGCTGATACATTTTTATCTTAGAATACAAAGGTACCAGCCTCTAATGCTGATTTCAAACGCAGAAACGTGCTTTACAGACAAGAAGTTACCAGCTTTGGTTTGTATTCCGGGCTGAGACTAGTTTTACTTGATTGAGCTGCATAAGCGTGCTGCAGGCTTCTGAATAACCTGCAGTGTGGTTGTAAAAAATGGGGAAAGATATCCGAGGAGAGCAAAGTGAAGGGAAAAGGAGAGGCATGAGGGTCCCAGCAGGAGAGTCGGAGAAAGGCTGAGGAGAGACAGAAAAATACTGTTGCTACCAGTCAAACTACTGCTAATTTCTGCTGCTACCACACAAGGCACACAATGTCAGACACCACCGGTTACACTTGAGCAGTTACTGCTTTGTAGCGAAAAGTTCCGCTAACTCTCATCGATGAAACTCTTTGTGCGTCTGTTGAATCTGCATCTTGGTGGCCTTGAAGGATGTTTTAGAGACAGGGTTGGTGCCGACCCCAAAGCTCGCTTGGGTTGAGCCCTGGTCGCCACAGTGACCGTCCTGGGCGGCGAAACGCCCGGCATCTTCGCATTAGCGGCGCATGTTGCGGATGAAGCGAAGCGAGGCACCGTGGAAGTGGCGGCTGCAAGCAATATAATATGTTGGTCTGTGTTGTGGAGTTCCTCTGCCTCCCACTAGCGGAAAAAATGTATCAATGCTGCATTGATCATTCATTTTATCCAAAATTTAAATTTCCCATTACCTGAAATTCCGCAGCAACATTCTGGCCTAAAACAGCTTGTGGAGTCAAATCTCAGAGTGTAAATAGAGTATTTACAGATGTTGAAAAAATTGATTTCCATCCTATTAATTCAGGATTGTGTTGACTCAGATGATACGCGTCTCGTTCCTTTAACACGATGAGTAGTTTGCGGCCCTTTGGCTTCCTGCAGCAGTGAATCAGGTAAAGCGTTGGAGAGCAAATGATCTTTGACTTTCCGACCGCACCGTTCTGAATGTTAATGCCTGCGAGAAGGGATTTCAGTGTTTTATCAGCTACTGATTTATAGTTGGAGTAATCCCTCTTGGGGTGTGAAATACCTGAAAAGATATTTTATGATTTCAGAAATACATCTGCATTAATTAGTTATTGATTAGAATTTACCTCTCCATTCCTGCAAAGCTTATGATCTGGGGAGGGCGTCCATAAAAAAATAATATGAAGTAAGCGCTAAGAGAGAAGGAAGGAGCAGAGTTTCTATTCCTGTGTTTGTCCTCTCTGTCGTTGCGGCTCTTGTTTTTTTCTCACCATCCTTTATCTATACCGCTTACACCTGAGGGTCGTGGTCAGGAGCTGGAGCATATCCCAGCTGACACTGGGCGAGAGGCGGGCTACACCCTCGGACAGGTCGCCGGTCTTTTACAGGGCTGACAAATTGAAACAAGCAAACGTTCACTCTCACAGTCACCTCGGTGAATGTGAGAGTTGCACTGACCGAGTATTTAATGATGTCTTATATATTTAATTTTGAAACACTCTGGGTCTCCATACTCGACAATACAAGTAAAACTCGAGCACTCAAAAATTCACCAAAAGTGAATGTAGAAAAGTATTACAGTTCTGATGTAAGAATATGAAGCAGCATTTTAATGCCGAAGCTGATTCACGTGGTGCTAAAGTCAATATACTCTTTTGTTTTCTTATGTATTTGTTTATTTATTTTAATTCTACTGTCAAACAAACATGATGATGTCACAGATGATGTGACATCACAAAAGCTTATCAAAGCACATAATGACATCAAAAGCATGATGACATCACACATTTCAATTGCATGGAGTTACATTTGCAAATTTCTACTCTCACAAAGTCTGACTACGAAGTGAGGACACTTGTGCATCGCCTGTTAGGCTGGGTTACACAAAATTTCCTAATACTGACAGACTGTGATCGAGCAGTGTATTCTGAACTGCAATGGAGAAAGAGGAATTTTCAGAAAAGTTTCTCAGGTGGAAGCTCAACAAACTCGAGGAGAAAAATAGAGAGAACCATTAAGTCCTGGACAGAGGAAACCGTTTCCAACAGCCAGGTAAGAGAGTCTCTTGAGACTACAATTCAGGCTCTGCAGGAAGAGCTGGAGGCCAAAAAAAGGAGCGAGGAACTCAAAACCGGTTGGGCGAAACCCAGGAGACAACGAGCGACTTGTCGCGACAAAACTGCCCTGTTGGTTGACCGGAAAAACAAAGAAAAAAATTCACGAAGGGAGTTAAGAAATTTAGATGAGTCTTTGGCAGAGTATAAACAGCATCAAGAAAATGTCGGGTTATGTATGCAAGCAGACTTTGATGAAAAGCTGGCATTGCAGAAAGAGAAGCCGACAGGGCATTGAAAGAGCAGGCTGGAAAATATGAATGTGAGTTGCTGAAAATGAAGAACAGCTCTATCAGATGGCGGAGGAGAACAAAAGAGTTGTGCAGCAGCTAACAGAAAAGACAAGGCCTTGGAAAAAGAAATACATTTCAGGAGCACAGCTGAACTTGAAAACAGACCAGTGTGCAAAAGAACTGGAAAGGAAATTAGAAAGGGGCTCAGATTATAATGTATCCAGAAAATAGGGAGGTCTGGCCGAAGACAGTGTACAGTGAATTAAGGATAATCTCATGCAAAAAAACAAAAATTTTGCAACCCTAGAGAGGGAGGTGATGTCTCTAAAGCATGACAGGAAAATTTTAGGAGAAGAATTGAATGAAGAAAAAACCAATTTTTCTATTCTATCCCATGCAAACACTCTGCTGAAGGCCAGCGTCAAACGTCTAGAGGGCCGAAAAAAGAAAAGGAAGTGTCCATGTTGAATGACACAAAAATAGAGCTGAAGAAGACCATGCAAGCAAAGAGCAAACTGATTGAAAAACTCGGACTTGAATCCTCTAAAGTGAAAGCCAATGAGACAGAAATGAGCAAGCTGATGGCTAAGCTCAGAAAATTGGAGACATGCGTGCTGCGTTTCAAGGGTGATATACAGGCATGCATGTCTGATATCGAAAATCCCAAGAAATTAAGAAGCAGAATAATGGAGATGAAAATTCACTACATAGACACCGATGAGTGTGGGAAGATGGATGAAAACAGTCAGAGCCTTTCAACATCAGGTTAACGGTCTAAAAGAAAAAAGCTTGGTGTTTATGAAAGGATCCAGCAGAGTAACTTCAATGAGAAGAGAAATATTCTGGAAGCGGCTGGAGAAAGGAGAGAACATTTGGCTAAAACAAGAAGTTTTTCATAAAATTACTTAATGAAAAGGTTATGGAGGTGGGAAAAATTGAAAAAAGACCTTCATAGCATAACAAAACAAAGAGGGTTAAATCATTGGTAAATATGAAATTACCGGGAATTACCCAAGTGATTCCACAGGTACAGCCAGCACTTAACCCAGAAGACTGGAATACACTTCGCAGCCCTGATGACAGTATCACATCATCTCTGCAAACCTGTGTGGATGACGTGGTATCATCACCCTGTCATCCACCTCCTTGTACTTGTGGCAATATCGTACTTGTGAGGACTTTTGTGTTCTTTGGCATGCCACGTGTTGACATTTAACCCCCCCCCCTTCCTGAAATTGTAAGCCAAATCCAGTCAGAACCCCACCACCACCACCACCTCACACACACCTCTCTGTCTCTCTCTCTAAATCACTCTCTTTCTCTCTCAACCCGACCGGTCAGGGCAGATGGCCGCCCACCCAGAGCCCTTCTGCTCAGGATTCTTCCTGTTGAAAGGAGTTTTCCTTGCCACCGTCGCCAAGTGCTTGCTCATGGGGAATGTTGGGTCTATGTCAATAATGTTGTAGAGAATACCGTCTAGGCCTGCTCTGTATGAAAAGTGCCCTGAAATAACTTCTGTTATGATTTCAGCTTCCCTCCACACCCCAAAGAAGATATTTGGAAAATTGAACAATGAAATTTTCCACAAGAATTCTGCTCCAAAACTGGGCAAATCACGTGAGACGACCGGACCTCTACCTAAAAGCTAATCCTCTCACATGATTTTGCCATTTTCCCCATGAATAAAAATACTACAATGAAATGAATTTGAAGCTCAAGTTGTAGGGTTTGGTATTTCTGTATCTGTGTTAAGTTGTGTATGATTACGGTGATTTGGACCGACTTCATTTGTAGAGTAATTCAAAGAGGCGTGCAGCTCCTCTACATACCCATCACCAAGCGGCAGACAGACAGTTAGCAGCTAGCTGGTGAACATATTGGAGCATTTAAGCGGCTAAGAGCCAGATATTTCCCTCAGGAGTTAATGGAGACCAAAGACAGAGCTAAGAGAGAGAATACTGGACTTAAATTCATCAGTCGGACAAACACAACTCCAAATAAATGACAATGTTGCTCTGTGAGTTCATGGTATGTCAATATTGTGTTCACAGCTTGTTTCCACTGCCCCCAAGTGTCCAAAATAAACAGATAAATACGTAAATAAAAAGAATGACTTATTGCACTTTTGATTGTTACTTTCAGTTTGGGATGTTTATATGTATTTTTACCATTGATATTTTTAGTTTTGCTGTTAACCTATGAACTTGTGTGTGTGTGCTGTAGCTCATCACCCCCCACTAAGTCTCTCTCTGTAACAGAGATCAGTGGCAGTGAATGAGCAGCTTTGCGTGTCACTAGTAATACCAAGAGGAAAGAAGAGGAAGGGAGGGAGGAGGAGTGGTTAAGCTGCTTCACATGAGAGAGAAAGCGAGAGATAAAGAGAAGAACAGAAGAAGAAAAAATGGAGTCATTTCTGAGAATTTAGCGCTGGAAGTAAGGAGAGAAACAAAGCGAAGGGAAGAGTCACATCTGACAAGAGAAGGAGTCACACTGACTCTGTGGGACTAACAGGTTTCTCAACACCTCCTGAAGAAAGACTGTACTGCCTCGTTCTCCGTTCTGTTCTCGGTTCTTCTTCCCTCCATCCACCAGGCAGGGCGTCTGTGGCAAGACCCATGCGGAAGCGAAGGGAGGCCAGAGACACAGAAGAGCGAAGAGTTCAGATCCTTGAGAGGTGAGGACAGACAGTCGGTAGGCTCATAGAGGCATGTTGGCTTTATGCACATTCTCACTTTGTGTGTGTGTGTGTGTGTGTGTGCGTGCGTGTGTGTACACGGTCCTCAGAGCGTGAGCATGGCGGCGTCGCTGCTCTGGAGCTTTTCACCCAGAATGCAATGCAGACAACCGCTACAGCCCTGTTCAGTGTGACACAGCTATAGGTTACAGGCACCTCTGTAAGGTAACCAGTCAGTTGGTTCTGTAGTTCATCAGCTCATTTGTGAACTCTGTTCTGTAGCATTTTGTTTGGGCCATTTCTGTTTCTTTTCTTGACTTTTTCTTTCCCTTCCTCTTCACACTTTTGGTTTCCTTTCTTTTTTGCCGCTATTGGTTTTCTTTTCTTTTCCTCCCATCCCCTCTCCTCATGGGATCTGACTGGTTTAAATAGGCGCAGATGTGATTACCTACAGAAGCATTTCATCTTATCTAAATTTACACCGGTAAAATTTACTGTGTGATTTCACCAGCTAGGTAGAGTACCTGTCTACAGCCTATAGATGTAACAAATACCAGGAGATGAGCTTCGGTGTCTCTGTGCCTCTGCTGGTTGGTCCATACTCTGACGGTGTGAGACAAAGCGCTCAAGGCGCCGACCTCCACGTCCGATCGCTCTGCTTGACCTGGAAATGGTTCTGTCAGCCCTCAAACTTTGTTGTGGTTGTATCGCTGCCTCCATTCTCCACAGGAACAAACATGTTACAAGTCATTATTGACTTTTTCAGTATTTAACCTTAAACCATCTTTGCCTAATCTACCTGCTGTGACTACCTAAACATAACCATAAAAACTTTCATTATGCTTCAGGTGCTGCCAGCGAACATTTAAGCGGATTAATGAGAAAATCAATCGACAGAAAAGTTATTTTGAAAGCCAATTAATTACGTTTGTGGAAGAAGAGCGCTCATTCCCTGGTTGCAGCTTCTCAGTTGTGCAGATGTAAACTTTGGACTGTTATGGTCCCATTTAAGAAGACATTTGAAAACATCACTTCCAGCTTCAAGAAACAGTAACTGGCATTCATTTAATTTTTTTTTTTTTTGTACTGTTTCAGAAGATCAGTTTCATGGTAGATCCACATTTTGTTTTGTGTCTCTTTTGCTTTGTCTCTGTAAAACCTCGCTGTTTGTTCAGTGCGTGGGCAAACACAGACTTGATAAACCCTCTTTAAAAGTACTTGGGGACCCTCTGCTGTCCTTCATACTGTGAGGTTTGAGCTGAGTTTGACACTAAGGGGACCACACTCTTAAAAGATAAATTCGAGATTTAGGGAGATGAGACGAAACTTTAATGATCCCTGTGGGGAAATTGTATAAGTAGCCTATCATGTGTATTATGAGACAGAGGATCTGTCAGTTCATCTCAAAAGCTCTGAGCTCAAAGTTGTCTTTGTTGAAAGACTCGAAGCAGAAGCTGATACATTTTTATCTTAGAATACAAAGGTACCAGCCTCTAATGCTGATTTCAAGCATGAAACGTGCTTTACAGACAAGAAGTTACCAGCTTTGGTTTGTATTCGGGCTGAGACTAGTTTTACTTGATTGAGCTGCATAAGCGTGCTGCAGGCTTCTGAATAACCTGCAGTGTGGTTGTAAAAAAATGGGGAAAGATATCCGAGGAGAGCAAAGTGAAGGGAAAGAGGGGGGAGAGGCATGAGGGTCCCAGCAGGAGAGTCGGAGAAAGGCTGAGGAGAGACAGAAAAATACTGTTGCTACCAGTCAAACTACTGCTAATTTCTGCTGCTACCACAAAGGCACACAATGTCAGACACCACCGGTTACACACTTGAGCAGTTACTGCTTTGTGGCGAAAAAGTTCCGCTAACTCTCATCGATGAAACTCTTTGTCGTCTGTTGAATCTGCATCTTGGTGGCCTTGAAGGATGTTTTAGAGACAGGGTTGGTGCCGACCCCCAAAGCTCGCTTGGGTTGAGCCCTAGTCGCCACAGTGACCGTCCTGGGACGACGAAACGCCGGCATCTTCGCATTAGCGGCGCATGTTGCGGATGAAAGCGAGGCACCGTGGAAGTGGCGGCTGCATAAGCAATATAATATGTTGGTCTGTGTTGTGGAGTTCCTCTGCCTCCCACTAGCGGAAAAATGTATCAATGCTGCATTGATCATTCATTTTGTCAAAATTTAAATTTCCCATTACCTGAAATTCACGCAGCAACATTCTGGCCACAAAACAGCTTGGGAGTCAAATCTCAGAGTGTAAATAGAGTATTTACAGATGTTGAAAAAATTGATTTCCATCCTATTAATTCAGGATTGTGTTGACTCAGATGATCTGGCGTCTCGTTCCTTTAACACGATGAGTAGTTTGCGGCCCTTTGGCTTCCTGCAGCAGTGAATCAGGTAAGCGTTGGAGAGCAAATGATCTTTGACTTTCCGACCGCACCGTTCTGAATGTTAATGCCTGAGAAGGGATTTCAGTGTTTTATCAGCTACTGATTTATAGTTGGAGTAATCCCTCTTGGGGTGTGAAATACCTGAAAAAGATATTTTATGATTTCAGAAATACATCTGCATTAATTAGTTATTGATTAGAATTTACCTCTCCATTCCTGCAAAGCTTATGATCTGGGGAGGCGTCCATAAAAAATAATATGAAGTAAGCGCTAAGAGAAGGAAGGAGCAGAGTTTCTATTCCTGTGTTTGTCCTCTCTGTCGTTGCGGCTCTTGTTTTCTCACCATCCTTTATCTATACCGCTTACACCTGAGGTCGTGGTCAGGAGCTGGAGCATATCCCAGCTGACACTGGGCGAGGCGGGCTACACCCTCGGACAGGTCGCCGGTCTTTACAGGGCTGACAAATTGAAACAAGCAAGCGTTCACTCTCACAGTCACACCTCGGTGAATGTGAGAGTTGCCCGACTGACCAGTATTTAATGATGTCTTATATATTTAATTTTGAAACACTCTGGGTCTCCATACTCGACAATACACAAGTAAAACTCGAGCACTCAAAATTTCACCAAAGTGAATGTAGAAAAGTATTACAGTTCTGATGTAAGAATATGAAAGCAGCATTTTAATGCGAAGCTGATTCACGTGGTGCTAAAGTCAATATACTCTTTTGTTTTCTTATGTATTTGTTTATTTATTTTTTAATTCTACTGTCAAACAAACATGATGATGTCACAGATGATGTGACATCTAAAAGCTTATCAAAGCACATAATGACATCAAAAGCATGATGACATCACACATTTCAATTGCATGGAGTTACATTTGCAAATTTCTACTCTCACAAAGTCTGACTCTGAAGTGAGGACACTTGTGCATACGCCTGTTAGGCTGGGTTACACAAAATTTCCTAATACTGACAGACTGTGATCGAGCAGTGTATTTACGAACTGCAATGGAGAAAGAGGAATTTTCAGAAAAGTTTCTCAGGTGGAAGCTCAACAAACTCGAGGAGAAAAATGAGAGAACCATTAAGTCCTGGACAGAGAAACCGTTTCCAACAGCCAGGTAAGAGAGTCTCTTGAGACTACAATTCAGGCTCTGCAGGAAGAGCTGGAGGCCAAAAAAGAGGCTTGAGGAACTCAAAACCGAGTTGGCCGAAACCCAGGAGACAACGAGCGACTTGTCGCGACAAAACTGCCCTGTTGGTTGACGGAAAAACAAAGAAAAAATTCACGAAGGGGAGTTAAGAAATTTAGATGAGTCTTTGGCAGAGTATAAACAGCATCAAGAAAATGTCGGGTTATGTATGCAAGCAGACTTTGATGAAAAGCTGGCATTGCAGAAAGAGGAAGCCGACAGGGCATTGAAAAGAGCAGGCTGGAAAATATGAATGTGAGTTGCTGAAAATGAAGAACAGCTCTATCAGATGGCGGAGGAGAACAAAAGAGTTGTGCAGCAGCTAACAGAAAAAGACAAGGCCTTGGAAAAAGAAATACATTTCAGGAGCACAGCTGAACTTGAAAACAGACCAGTGTGCAAAAAGAACTGGAAAGGAAATTAGAAAAGGCTCAGATTATAATGTATCCAGAAAATAGGAGGGTCTGGCAAGACAGTGTACAGTGAATTAAGGATAATCTCATGCAAAAAAACAAAAATTTTGCAACCCTAGAGAGAGGAGGTGATGTCTCTAAAAGCATGACAGGAAAATTTTAGGAGAAGAATTGAATGAAGAAAAAACCAATTTTCTATTCTATCCCATGCAAACACTCTGCTGAAGGCCAGCGTCAAGCGTCTAGAGGACGAAAAAAGAAAAGGAAGTGTCCATGTTGAATGACACAAAAATAGAGCTGAAAGAAGACCATGCAAGCAAGAGCAAACTGATTGAAAAACTCGGACTTGAATCCTCTAAAGTGAAAGCCAATGAGACAGAAATGAGCAAGCTGAGGGCTAAGCTCAGAAAATTGGAGACTTATCGTGCTGCGTTTCAAGGGTGATATACAGGCATGCATGTCTGATATCGAAAATCCCAAGAAATTAGAAGCAGAATAATGGAGATGAAAATTCACTACATAGACACCGATGAGTGTGGGAAGATGGATGAAAACAGTACGGAGGCCTTTCAACATCAGGTTAGCGGTCTAAAAGAAAAAGCTTGGTGTTTATGAAAGGATCCAGCAGAGTAACTTCAATGAGAAGAAATATTCTGGGCGGCTGGAGAAAGAGAGAGGAACATTTGGCTAAAACAAAGTTTTTCATAAAATTACTTAATGAAAAGGTTATGGAGGTGGAAAAATTGAAAAAAGACCTTCATAACATAACAAAGCCAAGAGGTTAAATCATTGGTAAATATGAAATTACGGGAATTACCCAAGTGATTCCACAGGTACAGCCAGCACTTTACCCAGAAGACTGGAATCACTTGGCTGCCCTGATGACAGTATCACATCATCTCTGCAAACCTGTGTGGATGGCGTGGTATCATCACCCTGGCAGCCACCTCCTTGTACAGGTGGCAATATCGTACATGTGAGGCCGTTTGTGGGCGATGGCATGCCACGAGTTGACATTTAACCCCCTTCCTGAAATTGTAAGCCAAATCAGTCAAGAACCCCACCACCACCACCTCACACACACCTCTCTGTCTCTCTCTCTAAATCACTCTCTTTCTCTCTCAACCCGACCGGTCAGGGCAGATGGCCGCCCACCCAGAGCCGCTTCTGCTCAAGGATTCTTCCTGTTGAAGGAGTTTTCCTTGCCACCGTCATAAGTGCTTGCTCATGGGGAATGTTGGGTCTATGTCAATAATGTTGTAGAGAATACCGTCTAGGCCTGCTCTGTATGAAAAGTGCCCTGAAATAACTTCTGTTATGATTTGGCTTCCCTCCACACCCCAAAGAAGATATTTGGAAAATTGAACAATCGAAATTTTCCACAAGAATTCTGCTCCAAAACTGGGCAAATCACGTGAGGCGACGGACCTCTACCTAAGAAAGCTAATCCTCTCACATGATTTTGCCATTTTCCCCATGAATAAAAATACTACAATGAAATGAATTTGAAGCTCAAGTTGTAGGGTTTGGTATTTCTGTATCTGTGTTAAGTTGTGTATGATTACGGTGATTTGGACCGACTTCATTTGTAGAGTAATTCAAAGAGGCGTACAGCTCCTCTACATACCCATCACCAAGCGGCAGACAGACAGTTAGCCGCTAGCTGGTGAACATATTGGAGCATTTAGCGGCTAAAGAGCCAGATATTTCCCTCAGGAGTTAATGGAGACCAAAGACAGAGCTAAGAGAGAGGGAATACTGGACTTAAATTCATCAGTCGGACAAACACAACTCCAAATAAATGACAATGTTGCTCTGTGAGTTCATGGTATGTCAATATTGTGTTCACAGCTTGTTTCCAATGCCCCCAAGTGTCCAAAATAAACAGATAAATACGTAAATAAAAGAATGACTTATTGCACTTTTGATTGTTACTTTCAGTTTGGGATGTTTATATGTATTTTTACCATTGATATTTTTAGTTTTGCTGTTAACCTATGAACTTGTGTGTGTGTGCTGTAGCTCATCACCCCCCACTAAGTCTCTCTCTGTAACAGAGATCAGTGGCAGTGAATGAGCAGCTTTGCGTGTCACTGGTAATACCAAGAGGAAAGAGGAAGGGAGGGAGGAGAGTGGTTAAGCTGCTTCACATGAGAGAGAGAAAGCGAGAGATAAGAGAAAGAACAGAAGAAGAAAAAATGAGTCATTTCTGAGAATTTAGCTGGAAGTAAGGAGAGAAACAAGCGAAGGAAAGAGTCACATCTGACAAGAGAAGGAGTCACACTGACTCTGTGGGACTAACAGGTTTCTCAACACCTCCTGAAGAAAGACTGTACTGCCTCGTTCTCCGTTCTGTTCTCCGGTTCTTCTTCCCTCCATCCACCAGGCAGGGCGTCTGTGCAAGACCATGAAGCGAAGGGAGGCCAGAGAGACACAGAAGAGCGAGAGAGTTCAGATCACAGCGAGGTGAGGACAGACAGTCAGTAGGCTCATAGAGGCATGTTGGCTTTATGCACATTCTCACTTTGTGTGTGTGTGTGTGTGTGTGAGTGCGTGTGTGTACACGGTCCTCAGAGCGTGAGCATGGCGGCGTCGCTGCTCTGGAGCTTTTCACCCAGAATGCAATGCAGACAACCGCTACAGCCCTGTTCAGTGTGACACAGCTATAGGTTACAGGCACCTCTGTAAGGTAACCAGTCAGTTGGTTCTGTAGTTCATCAGCTCATTTGTGAACTCTGTTCTGTAGCATTTTGTTTGGGCCATTTCTGTTTCTTTTCTTGACTTTTTTCTTTCCCCTTCCTCTTCACACTTTTGGTTTCCTTTCTTTTTTTGCCGCTATTGGTTTTCTTTTCTTTTCCTCCCATCCCCTCTCCTCATGGGATCTGACTGGTTTAAATAGGCGCAGATGTGATTACCTACAGAAGCATTTCATCTTATCTAAATTTACACGGTGGGTAAAATTTGTGTGATTTCACCAGCTAGGTAGAGTACCTGTCTACAGCCTATAGATGCTTAACAAATACCAGGAGATGAGCTTCAGTGTCTCTGTGCCTCTGCTGGTTGGTCCATACTCTGGCGGTGTGAGACAAAGCGCTCAGGCGCCGACCTCCCGTCCGATCGCTCTGCTTGACCTGGAAATGGTTCTGTCAGCCCTCAAACTTTGTTGTGGTTGTATCGCTGCCTCCATTCTCCACAGGAACAAACATGTTACAAGTCATTATTGACTTTTTCAGTATTTAACCTTAAACCATCTTTGCCTAATCTACCTGCTGTGACTACCTAAACATAACCATAAAAACTTTCATTATGCTTCAGGTGCTGCCAGCGAACATTTAAGCGGATTAATGAGAAAATCAATCGACAGAAAAGTTATTTTGAAAGCCAATTAATTACGTTTGTGGAAGAAAGGCGCTCATTCCTGGTTGCAGCTTCTCAGTTGTGCAGATGTAAACTTTGGACTGTTATGGTCCCATTTAAGAAGACATTTGAAAACATCACTTCCAGCTTCAGAAACAGTAACTGGCATTCATTTAATTTTTTGTTTTTGTACTGTTTCAGAAGATCAGTTTCATGGTAGATCCACATTTTGTTTTGTGTCTCTTTTGCTTTGTCTCTGTAAAACCTCGCTGTTTGTTCAGTGCGTGGGCAAACACAGACTTGATAAACCCTCTTTAAAAGTACTTGGGGACCCTCTGCTGTCCTTCATACTGTGAGGTTTGAGCTGAGTTTGACACTAAGGGGACCACACTCTTAAAAGATAAATTCGAGATTTAGGGAGATGAGACGAAACTTTAATGATCCCTGTGGGGAAATTGTATAAGTAGCCTATCATGTGTATTATGAGACAGAGGATCTGTCAGTTCATCTCAAAAGCTCTGAGCTCAAAGTTGTCTTTGTTGAAAGACTCAAGCAGAAGCTGATACATTTTATCTTAGAATACAAAGGTACCAGCCTCTAATGCTGATTTCAAGCATGAAAGCGTGCTTTACAGACAAGAAGTTACCAGCTTTGGTTTGTATTCGGGCTGAGACTAGTTTTACTTGATTGAGCTGCATAAGCGTGCTGCAGGCTTCTGAATAACCTGCAGTGTGGTTGTTGTAAAAAATGGGGAAAAGATATCCGAGGAGAGCAAAGTGAAGGAAAGAGGGGAGAGGCATGAGGTCCCAGCAGGAGAGTCGGAGAAAGGCTGAGGAGAGACAGAAAAATACTGTTGCTACCAGTCAAACTACTGCTAATTTCTGCTGCTACCACACAAGGCACACAATGTCAGACACCACGGTTACACTTGAGCAGTTACTGCTTTGTGGCGAAAAAGTTCGCTAACTCTCATCGATGAAACTCTTTGTCGTCTGTTGAATCTGCATCTTGGTGGCCTTGAAGGATGTTTTAGAGACAGGGTTGGTGCCGACCCCAAAGCTCGCTTGGGTTGAGCCCCTGGTCGCCACGGTGACCGTCCTGGACGGCGAACGCCGGCATCTTCGCATTTAAGCGGCGCATGTTGCGGATGGCGAGGCGAGGCACCGTGGAAGTGTGGCCGGCTGCAAGCAATATAATATGTTGGTCTGTGTTGTGGAGTTCCTCTGCCTCCCACTAGCCGGAAAAAATGTATCAATGCTGCATTGATCATTCATTTTGTCAAAATTTAAATTTCCCATTACCTGAAATTCCACGCAGCAACATTCTGGCCTAAAACAGCTTGGGAGTCAAATCTCAGAGTGTAAATAGAGTATTTACAGATGTTGAAAAATTGATTTCCATCCTATTAATTCAGGATTGTGTTGACTCAGATGATCTGGCGTCTCGTTCCTTTAACCACGATGAGTAGTTTGCGGCCTTTGGCTTCCTGCAGCAGTGAATCAGGTAAAGCGTTGGAGAGCAAATGATCTTTGACTTTCAGACCGCACCGTTCTGAATGTTAATACCTGCGAGAAGGGATTTCAGTGTTTTATCAGCTACTGATTTATAGTTGGAGTAATCCCTCTTGGGGTGTGAAATACCTGAAAAGATATTTTATGATTTCAGAAATACATCTGCATTAATTAGTTATTGATTAGAATTTACCTCTCCATTCCTGCAAAGCTTATGATCTGGGGAGGGCGTCCATAAAAAAATAATATGAAGTAGGCGCTAAGAGAGAAGGAAGGAGCAGAGTTTCTATTCCTGTGTTTGTCCTCTCTGTCGTTCGGCTCTTGTTTTTCTCACCATCCTTTATCTATACAGCTTACACCTGAGGTCGTGGTCAGGAGCTGGAGCATATCCCAGCTGACACTGGGCGAGGCGGGCTACACCCTCGGACAGGTCGCCGGTCTTTTACAGGGCTGACAAATTGAAACAAGCAAGCGTTCACTCTCACAGTCACACCTCGGTGAATGTGAGAGTTGCCGACTGACCGAGTATTTAATGATGTCTTATATATTTAATTTTGAAACACTCTGGGTCTCCATACTCGACAATACAAGTAAAACTCGAGCACTCAAAATTTCACCAAAGTGAATGTAGAAAAGTATTAAAGTTCTGATGTAAGAATATGAAAGCAGCATTTTAATGCGAAGCTGATTCACGTGGTGCTAAAGTCAATATACTCTTTTGTTTTCTTATGTATTTGTTTATTTATTTTTAATTCTACTGTCAAACAAACATGATGATGTCACAGATGATGTGACATCACAAAAGCTTATCAAAGCACATAATGACATCAAAAGCGCATGATGACATCACATTTCAATTGCATGGAGTTACATTTGCAAATTTCTACTCTCACAAATTCTGAATTCGAAGTGAGGGACACTTGTGCATACGACTGTTAGGCTGGTTTACACAAAATTTCCTAATACTGACAGACTGTGATCGAGCAGTGTATTTACGAACTGCAATGGAGAAAGAGAATTTTCAGAAAAGTTTCTCAGGTGGAAGCTCAACAAACTCGAGGAGAAAAAATGAGAGAACCATTAAGTCCTGGACAGAGAAACCGTTTCCAACAGCCAGGTAAGAGAGTCTCTTGAGACTACAATTCAGGCTCTGCAGGAAGAGCTGGAGGCCAAAAAAAGAGGCGAGGAACTCAAAACCGAGTTGGAGAAACCCAGGAGACAACGAGCGACTTGTCGCGACAAAACTGCCCTGTTGGTTGACGGAAAAACAAAGAAAAAAAAATTCACGAAGGGGAGTTAAGAAATTTAGATGAGTCTTTGGCAGAGTATAAACAGCATCAAGAAAATGTCGGGTTATGTATGCAAGCAGACTTTGATGAAAAGCTGGCATTGCAGAAAGAGGAAGCCGACAGGGCATTGAAAGAGCAGGCTGGAAAATATGAATGTGAGTTGCTGAAAATGAAGAACAGCTCTATCAGATGGCGGAGGAGAACAAAAGAGTTGTGCAGCAGCTAACAGAAAAAGACAAGGCCTTGGAAAAAGAAATACATTTCAGGAGCACAGCTGAACTTGAAAACAGACCAGTGTGCAAAAGAACTGGAAAGAAATTAGAGAAAGGGGCTCAGATTATAATGTATCCAGAAAATAGGGAGGTCTGGCGAAGACAGTGTACAGTGAATTAAAGGATAATCTCATGCAAAAAACAAAAATTTTGCAACCCTAGAGAGGGAGGTGATGTCTCTAAAGCATGACAGGAAAATTTTAGGAGAAGAATTGAATGAAGAAAAAACCAATTTTCTATTCTATCCCATGCAAACACTCTGCTGAAGGCCAGCGTCAAACGTCTAGAGGGGCCGAAAAAAGAAAAAGGAAGTGTCCATGTTGAATGACACAAAAATAGAGCTGAAGAAGACCATGCAAGCAAAAGAGCAAACTGATTGAAAAACTCGGACTTGAATCCTCTAAAGTGAAAGCCAATGAGACAGAAATGAGCAAGCTGAGGCTAAGCTCAGAAAATTGGAGACATCGTGCTGCGTTTCAAGGGTGATATACAGGCATGCATGTCTGATATCGAAAATCCCAAGAAATTAAGAAGCAGAATAATGGAGATGAAAATTCACTACATAGACACCGATGAGTGTGGGAAGATGGATGAAAACAGTACGGAGGCCTTTCAACATCAGGTTAACGGTCTAAAAGAAAAAAGCTTGGTGTTTATGAAAGGATCCAGCAGAGTAACTTCAATGAGAAGAAATATTCTGGGCGGCTGGAGAAAGGAGAGAACATTTGGCTAAAACAAAGTTTTTCATAAAATTACTTAATGAAAAGGTTATGGAGGTGGAAAAATTGAAAAAAGACCTTCATAGCATAACAAAACAAAGGGTTAAATCATTGGTAAATATGAAATTACCGGGAATTACCCAAGTGATTCCACAGGTACAGCCAGCACTTTACCCAGAAGACTGGAATCCACTTGGCTGCCCTGATGACAGTATCACATCATCTCTGCAAACCTGTGTGGATGACGTGGTATCATCACCCTGGCAGCCACCTCCTTGTACAGGTGGCAATATCGTACATGTGAGGCCGTTTGTGGACGATGGCATGCCACGAGTTGACATTTAACCCCCCCCCCTTCCTGAAATTGTAAACCAAATCCAGTCAAGAACCCCACCACCACCACCACCTCACACACACCTCTCTGTCTCTCTCTCTAAATCACTCTCTTTCTCTCTCAACCCGACCGGTCGAGGCAGATGGCCGCCCACCCAGAGCCCGCTTCTGCTCAAGGATTCTTCCTGTTGAAGGGAGTTTTCCTTGCCACCGTCATAAGTGCTTGCTCATGGGGAATGTTGTGTCTATGTCTATTATGTTGTAGAGAATACCGTCTAGTCCTGATATGTATGAAAAGTGCCATGAAATAAATTCTGTTATGATTTAGGCTTCCCTCCACACCCCAAAGATATGATATTTTGAAAATTGAACAATCGAAATTTTCACAAAAGAATTCTGCTCCAAAACTGGGCAAATCACGTGAGACGACCGGACCTCTACCTAAGAAAGCTAATCCTCTCACATGATTTTGCCATTTTCCCCATGAATAAAAATACTACAATGAAATGAATTTGAAGCTCAAGTTGTAGGGTTTGGTATTTCTGTATCTGTGTTAAGTTGTGTATGATTACGGTGATTTGGACCGACTTCATTTGTAGAGTAATTCAAAGAGGCGTACAGCTCCTCTACATACCCATCACCAAGCGGCAGACAGACAGTTAGCCGCTAGCTGGTGAACATATTGGAGCATTTAGCGGCTAAAGAGCCAGATATTTCCCTCAGGAGTTAATGGAGACCAAAGACAGAGCTAAGAGAGAGGGAATACTGGACTTAAATTCATCAGTCGGACAAACACAACTCCAAATAAATGACAATGTTGCTCTGTGAGTTCATGGTATGTCAATATTGTGTTCACAGCTTGTTTCCACTGCCAACAAGTGTACTCAATAAACAGATAATTCGTAAATTTATGAATGACTTATTGCACTTTTGATTGTTACTTTCAGTTTGGGATGTTTATTTGTATTTTTACCATTGATATTTTTTGTTTTGCTGTTAACCTATGAACTTGTGTGTGTGTGTGCTGTAGCTCATCACCCCCACTAAATCTCTCTCTGTAACAGAGATCAGTGGCAGTGAATGAGCAGCTTTGCGTGTCACTGGTAATACCAAGAGGAAAGAGGAAGGGGAGGGAGGAGGGAGTCGTTAAGCTGCTTCACATGAGGAGAAAGCGAGAGATAAAGAGAAGAACAGAAGAAGAAAAAATGAGTCATTTCTGAGAATTTAGCGCTGGAAGTAAGAGGAGAGAAACAAGCGAAGAAAGAGTCACATCTGACAAGAGAAGGAGTCACACTGACTCTGTGGGACTAACAGGTTTCTCAACACCTCCTGAAGAAAGACTGTACTGCCTCGTTCTCCGTTCTGTTCTCGGTTCTTCTTCCCTCCATCCACCAGGCAGGGCGTCTGTGGCAAGACCCAAATGGAAGCGAAGGAGGCCAGAGAGAGAACACAGAAAGCGAAAGAGTTCAGATCACTTGAGAGGTGAGGACAGACAGTCGGTAGGCTCATAGAGGCATGTTGGCTTTATGCACATTCTCACTTTGTGTGTGTGTGTGTGTGTGTGCGTGCGTGTGTGTACGTACAGTCCTCAGAGCGTGAGCATGAAGCGTCGCTGCTCTGGAGCTTTTCACCCAGAATGCAATGCAGACAACCGCTACAGCCCTGTTCAGTGTGACACAGCTATAGGTTACAGGCACCTCTGTAAGGTAACCAGTCAGTTGGTTCTGTAGTTCATCAGCTCATTTGTGAACTCTGTTCTGTAGCATTTTGTTTGGGCCATTTCTGTTTCTTTTCTTGACTTTTTCTTTCCCTTCCTCTTCACACTTTTGGTTTCCTTTCTTTTTTTTTGCGCTATTGGTTTTCTTTTCTTTTCCTCCATCCCCTCTCCTCATGGGATCTGACTGGTTTAAATAGGCGCAGATGTGATTACCTACAAGCATTTCATCTTATCTAAATTTACACGGTAAAATTTACTGTGTGATTTCACCAGCTAGGTAGAGTACCTGTCTACAGCCTATAGATGCTTAACAAATACCAGGAGATGAGCTTCGGTGTCTCTGTGCCTCTGCTGGTTGGTCCATACTCTGGCGGTGTGAGACAAAGCGCTCAAGGCGACCTCCATGTCTGATCGCTCTGCTTGACCTGGAAATGGTTCTGTCAGCCCTCAAACTTTGTTGTGGTTGTATCGCTGCCTCCATTCTCCACAGGAACAAACATGTTACAAGTCATTATTGACTTTTTCAGTATTTAACCTTAAACCATCTTTGCCTAATCTACCTGCTGTGACTACCTAAACATAACCATAAAAAACTTTCATTATGCTTCAGGTGCTGCCAGCGAACATTTAGCGGATTAATGAGAAAATCAATCGACAGAAAAGTTATTTTGAAAGCCAATTAATTACGTTTGTGGAAGAAGAGCGCTCATTCCCTGGTTGCAGCTTCTCAGTTGTGCAGATGTAAACTTTGGACTGTTATGGTCCCATTTAAGAAGACATTTGAAAACATCACTTCCAGCTTCAAGAAACAGTAACTGGCATTCATTTAATTTTTTTTGTTTTTGTACTGTTTCAGAAGATCAGTTTCATGGTAGATCCACATTTTGTTTTGTGTCTCTTTTGCTTTGTCTCTGTAAAACCTCGCTGTTTGTTCAGTGCGTGGGCAAACACAGACTTGATAAACCCTCTTTAAAAGTACTTGGGGACCCTCTGCTGTCCTTCATACTGTGAGGTTTGAGCTGAGTTTGACACTAAGGGGACCACACTCTTAAAAGATAAATTCGAGATTTAGGGAGATGAGACGAAACTTTAATGATCCCTGTGGGGGTGTATAAGTAGCCTATCATGTGTATTATGAGACAGAGGATCTGTCAGTTCATCTCAAAAGCTCTGAGCTCAAAGTTGTCTTTGTTGAAAGACTAAAGCAGAAGCTGATACATTTTATCTTAGAATACAAAGGTACCAGCCTCTAATGCTGATTTCAAACGCAGAAACGTGCTTTACAGACAAGAAGTTACCAGCTTTGGTTTGTATTCCGGGCTGAGACTAGTTTTACTTGATTGAGCTGCATAAGCGTGCTGCAGGCTTCTGAATAACCTGCAGTGTGGTTGTAAAAAATGGGGAAAGATATCCGAGGAGAGCAAAGTGAAGGGAAAGAGGGGGGAGAGGCATGAGGGTCCCAGCAGGAGAGTCGGAGAAAGGCTGAGGAGAGACAGAAAAATACTGTTGCTACCAGTCAAACTACTGCTAATTTCTGCTGCTACCACACAAGGCACACAATGTCAGACACCACGGTTACACTTGAGCAGTTACTGCTTTGTGGCGAAAAGTTCGCTAACTCTCGCCGATGAAACTCTTTGTCGTCTGTTGAATCTGCATCTTGGTAGCCTTGAAGGATGTTTTAGAAGACAGGGTTGGTGCCGACCCCAAAAGCTCGCTTAGGTTGAGCCCCTAGTCATACGGTGACCGTCCTGGACAACGAACACGCCCGGCATCGCATTTAGCGGCGCATGTTGCGGATGGCGAGGCGAGGGCACCGTGGAAGTAATGGCGGCTCATAAGCAATATAATATGTTGGTCTGTGTTGTGGAGTTCCTCTGCCTCCCACTAGCGGAAAAAATGTATCAATGCTGCATTGATCATTCATTTTGTCAAAATTTAAATTTCCCATTACCTGAAATTCCACGCAGCAACATTCTGGCCACAAAACAGCTTGTGGGAGTCAAATCTCAGAGTGTAAATAGAGTATTTACAGATGTTGAAAAAATTGATTTCCATCCTATTAATTCAGGATTGTGTTGACTCAGATGATACGCGTCTCGTTCCTTTAACACGATGAGTAGTTTGCGGCCCTTTGGCTTCCTGCAGCAGTGAATCAGGTAAAGCGTTGGAAGAGCAAATGATCTTTGACTTTCCGACCGCACCGTTCTGAATGTTAATGCCTGCGAGAAGGGATTTCAGTGTTTTATCAGCTACTGATTTATAGTTGGAGTAATCCCTCTTGGGGTGTGAAATACCTGAAAAGATATTTTATGATTTCAGAAATACATCTGCATTAATTAGTTATTGATTAGAATTTACCTCTCCATTCCTGCAAAGCTTATGATCTGGGGAGGGCGTCCATAAAAAAATAATATGAAGTAAGAGCTAAGAGAAGGAAGGAGCAGAGTTTCTATTCCTGTGTTTGTCCTCTCTGTCGTTCGGCTCTTGTTTTCTCACCATCCTTTATCTATACGCTTACACCTGAGGGTCGTGGTCAGGAGCTGGAGCATATCCCAGCTGACACTGGGCGAGGCGGGCTACACCCTCGGACAGGTCGCGGTCTTTTACAGGGCTGACAAATTGAAACAAACAAGCGTTCACTCTCACAGTCACACCTCACGGTGAATGTGAGAGTTGCCCGACAACCGAGTATTTAATGATGTCTTATATATTTAATTTTGAAACACTCTGGGTCTCCATACTCGACAATACAAGTAAAACTCGAGCACTCAAAATTTCACCAAAGTGAATGTAGAAAAGTATTACAGTTCTGATGTAAGAATATGAAAGCAGCATTTTAATGCGAAGCTGATTCACGTGGTGCTAAAGTCAATATACTCTTTTGTTTTCTTATGTATTTGTTTATTTATTTTTAATTCTACTGTCAAACAAACATGATGATGTCACAGATGATGTGACATCACAAAAGCTATCAAAGCACATAATGACATCAAAAGCATGATGACATCACACATTTCAATTTCATGGAGTTACATTTGCAAATTTCTACTCTCACAAAGTCTGACTACGAAGTGAGGGACACTTGTGCATCGCCTGTTAGGCTGGGTTACACAAAATTTCCTAATACTGACAGACTGTGATCGAGCAGTGTATTTACGAACTGCAATGGAGAAAGGAATTTTCAGAAAAGTTTCTCAGGTGGAAGCTCAACAAACTCGAGGAGAAAATGAGAGAACCATTAAGTCCTGGACAGAGGAAACCGTTTCCAACAGCCAGGTAAGAGAGTCTCTTGAGACTACAATTCAGGCTCTGCAGGAAGAGCTGGAGGCCAAAAAAAAGAGGCTTGAGGAACTCAAAACCGAGTTGGGCCGAAACCCAGGAGACAACGAGCGACTTGTCATGACAAAACTGCCCTGTTGGTTGACGGAAAAACAAAGAAAAAAAATTCACGAAAGGGAGTTAAGAAATTTAGATGAGTCTTTGGCAGAGTATAAACAGCATCAAGAAAATGTCGGGTTATGTATGCAAGCAGACTTTGATGAAAAGCTGGCATTGCAGAAAGAGAAGCCGACAGGGCATTGAAAAGAACAGGCTGGAAAATATGAATGTGAGTTGCTGAAAATGAAGAACAGCTCTATCAGATGGCGAGGAGAGAACAAAAGAGTTGTGCAGCAGCTAACAGAAAAAGACAAGGCCTTGGAAAAAGAAATACATTTCAGGAGCACAGCTGAACTTGAAAACAGACCAGTGTGCAAAAAGAACTGGAAAGGAAATTAGAAAGGGGCTCAGATTATAATGTATCCAGAAAATAGGAGGGTCTGGACGAAGACAGTGTACAGTGAATTAAAGGATAATCTCATGCAAAAAAACAAAAATTTTGCAACCCTAGAGAGGGAGGTGATGTCTCTAAAGCATGACAGGAAAATTTTAGGAGAAGAATTGAATGAAGAAAAAACCAATTTTTCTATTCTATCCCATGCAAACACTCTGCTGAAGGCCAGCGTCAAACGTCTAGGGCGAAAAAAAAGAAAAGTGTCCATGTTGAATGACACAAAAATAGAGCTGAAGAAGACCATGCAAGCAAGAGCAAACTGATTGAAAAACTCGGACTTGAATCCTCTAAAGTGAAAGCCAATGAGACAGAAATGAGCAAGCTGAGGGCTAAGCTCAGAAAATTGGAGACATGCGTGCTGCGTTTCAAGGGTGATATACAGGCATGCATGTCTGATATCGAAAATCCCAAGAAATTAAGAAGCAGAATAATGGAGATGAAAATTCACTACATAGACACCGATGAGTGTGGGAAGATGGATGAAAACAATGCGGAGGCCTTTCAACATCAGGTTAACGGTCTAAAAGAAAAAGCTTGGTGTTTATGAAAGGATCCAGCAGAGTAACTTCAATGAGAAAGAGAAATATTCTGGAGGCGGCTGGAGAAAGGAGAGGAACATTTGGCTAAAACAAAGTTTTTCATAAAATTACTTAATGAAAAGGTTATGGAGGTGGAAAAATTGAAAAAAGACCTTCATAGCATAACAAAGCCAAAGAGGGTTAAATCATTGGTAAATATAAATTACAGGAATTGCAAGTGATTCCACAGGTACAGCCAGCACTTTACCCAGAAGACTGGAATCACTTGGCTGCCCTGATGACAGTATCACATCATCTCTGCAAACCTGTGTGGATGACGTGGTATCATCACCCTGGCAGCCACCTCCTTGTACAGGTGGCAATATCGTACATGTGAGGCCGTTTGTGGACGATGGCATGCCACGAGTTGACATTTAACCCCCCCCCCTTCCTGAAATTGTAAACCAAATCCAGTCAAGAACCCCACCACCACCACCACCTCACACACACCTCTCTGTCTCTCTCTCTAAATCACTCTCTTTCTCTCTCAACCCGACCGGTCAGGGCAGATGGCCCACCCAGAGCCGCTTCTGCTCAAGGATTCTTCCTGTTGAAGGGAGTTTTTCCTTGCCACCGTCGCCAAGTGCTTGCTCATGGGGAATGTTGGGTCTATGTCAATAATGTTGTAGAGAATACCGTCTAGGCCTGCTCTGTATGAAAAGTGCCCTGAAATAACTTCTGTTATGATTTCGGCTTCCCTCCACACCCCAAAGAGAAGATATTTGGAAGAATTGAACAATCGAAATTTTCCACAAAAGAATTCTGCTCCAAAACTGGGCAAATCACGTGAGGCGACCGGACCTCTACCTAAGCTAATCCTCTCACATGATTTTGCCATTTTCCCCATGAATAAAAATACTACAATGAAATGAATTTGAAGCTCAAGTTGTAGGGTTTTGGTATTTCTGTATCTGTGTTAAGTTGTGTATGATTACGGTGATTTGGACCGACTTCATTTGTAAGAGTAATTCAAAGAAGCGTACAGCTCCTCTACATACCCATCACCAAGCGGCAGACAGACAGTTAGCGCTAGCTGGTGAATTATATTGGAGCATTTAGCGGCTAAAAGAGCCAGATATTTCCCTCAGGAGTTAATGGAGACCAAAGACAGAGCTAAGAGAGGAATACTGGACTTAAATTCATCAGTCGGACAAACACAACTCCAAATAAATGACAATGTTGCTCTGTGAGTTCATGGTATGTCAATATTGTGTTCACAGCTTGTTTCCACTGCCCCCAAGTGTCCAAAATAAACAGATAAATACGTAAATAAAAAGAATGACTTATTGCACTTTTGATTGTTACTTTCAGTTTGGGATGTTTATATGTATTTTTACCATTGATATTTTAGTTTTGCTGTTAACCTATGAACTTGTGTGTGTGTGCTGTAGCTCATCACACCCCCACTAGAATCTCTCTCTGTAACAGAGATCAGTGGCAGTGAATGAGCAGCTTTGCGTGTCACTAGTAATACCAAGAGGAAGAGGGAAAGGGAGGGAGGAGGAGTCGTTAAGCTGCTTCACATGAGAGAGAAGCGAGAGATAAAGAGAGAAGAACAGAAGAAGAAAAATAGAGTCATTTCTGAGAATTTAGCGCTGGAAGTAAGGAGAGAGAAACAAGCGAAGGAAAGAGTCACATCTGACAAGAGAAAGAGTCACACTGACTCTGTGGGACTAACAGGTTTCTCAACACCTCCTGAAGAAAGACTGTACTGCCTCGTTCTCCGTTCTGTTCTCGGTTCTTCTTCCTCCATCCACCAGGCAGGGCGTCTGTGCAAGACCAGCGGAAGCGAAGGGGAGGCCAGAGACACAGAAGAGCGAGAAGAGTTCAGATCACGAGAGGTGAGGACAGACAGTCGGTAGGCTCATAGAGGCATGTTGGCTTTATGCACATTCTCACTTTGTGTGTGTGTGTGTGTGTGTGTGTGCGTGTGTGTGTACAGTCCTCAGGCGTGAGCATGAGCGAGCGTCGCTGCTCTGGAGCTTTTTCACCCAGAATGCAATGCAGACAACCGCTACAGCCCTGTTCAGTGTGACACAGCTATAGGTTACAGGCACCTCTGTAAGGTAACCAGTCAGTTGGTTCTGTAGTTCATCAGCTCATTTGTGAACTCTGTTCTGTAGCATTTTGTTTTGGGCCATTTCTGTTTCTTTTCTTGACTTTTTCTTTCCTTCCTCTTCACACTTTTGGTTTCCTTTCTTTTTTTGCCGCTATTGGTTTTCTTTTCTTTTCCTCCCATCCCCTCTCCTCATGGGATCTGACTGGTTTAAATAGGCGCAGATGTGATTACCTACAGAAGCATTTCATCTTATCTAAATTTACACGGTAAAATTTACTGTGTGATTTCACCAGCTAGGTAGAGTACCTGTCTACAGCCTATAGATGTAACAAATACCAGGAGATGAGCTTGGTGTCTCTGTGCCTCTGCTGGTTGGTCCATACTCTGGCGGTGTGAGACAAAAGCGCTCAAGCGCCGACCTCCACGATCGATCGCTCTGCTTGACCTGGAAATGGTTCTGTCAGCCCTCAAACTTTGTTGTGGTTGTATCGCTGCCTCCATTCTCCACAGGAACAAACATGTTACAAGTCATTATTGACTTTTCAGTATTAACCTTAAACCATCTTTGCCTAATCTACCTGCTGTGACTACCTAAACATAACCATAAAAAACTTTCATTATGCTTCAGGTGCTGCCAGCGAACATTTAGCGGATTAATGAGAAAATCAATCGACAGAAAAGTTATTTTGAAAGCCAATTAATTACGTTTGTGTGGAAGAAGCGCTCATTCCTGGTTGCAGCTTCTCAGTTGTGCAGATGTAAACTTTGGACTGTTATGGTCCCATTTAAGAAGACATTTGAAAACATCACTTCCAGCTTCAAGAAACAGTAACTGGCATTCATTTATTTTTTTGTTTTGTACTGTTTCAGAAGATCAGTTTCATGGTAGATCCACATTTTGTTTTGTTTCTCTTTTGCTTTGTCTCTGTAAAACCTCGCTGTTTGTTCAGTGCGTGGGCAAACACAGACTTGATAAACCCTCTTTAAAAGTGCTTGAGGACCCTCTGCTGTCCTTCATACTGTGAGGTTTGAGCTGAGTTTGACACTAAGGGACCACACTCTAAAAGATAAATTCGAGATTTAGGGAGATGAGACGAAACTTTAATGATCCCTGTGGGGAAATTGTATAAGTAGCCTATCATGTGTATTATGAGACAGAGGATCTGTCAGTTCATCTCAAAAGCTCTGAGCTCAAAGTTGTCTTTGTTGAAAGACTCGAAGCAGAAGCTGATACATTTTATCTTAGAATACAAAGGTACCAGCCTCTAATGCTGATTTCAAACATGAAAGCGTGCTTTACAGACAAGAAGTTACCAGCTTTGGTTTGTATTCGGGCTGAGACTAGTTTTACTTGATTGAGCTGCATAAGCGTGCTGCAGGCTTCTGAATAACCTGCAGTGTGGTTGTAAAAATGGGGAAAGATATCCGAGGAGAGCAAAGTGAAGGGAAAGAGGGGGAGGCATGAGGGGTCCCAGCAGGAGAGTCGGAGAAAGGCTGAGGAGAGACAGAAAAATACTGTTGCTACCAGTCAAACTACTGCTAATTTCTGCTGCTACCACACAAGGCACACAATGTCAGACACCACCGGTTACACTTGAGCAGTTACTGCTTTGAGGCGAAAAGTTCCGCTAACTCTCATCGATGAAACTCTTTGTGCGTCTGTTGAATCTGCATCTTGGTGGCCTTGAAGGATGTTTTAGAGGAACAGGGTTGGTGCCGACCCAAAAGCTCGCTTAGGTTGAGCCCCTGGTCGCCAGTGACCGTCCTGGACAACGAACACGCCCGGCATCTTCGCATTTAGCGCATGTTGCGGATGGCGAAGCGAGAGCACCGTGGAAGTGACGGCGGCTTCATAAGCAATATAATATGTTGGTCTGTGTTGTGGAGTTCCTCTGCCTCCCACTAGCCGGAAAAAATGTATCAATGCTGCATTGATCATTCATTTGTCAAAATTTAAATTTCCCATTACCTGAAATAACACGCATCAACATAAAGGCAACAAAACAGCTTGTGGGAGTCAAATCTCAGAGTGTAAATAGAGTATTTACAGATGTTGAAAAAATTGATTTCCATCCTATTAATTCAGGATTGTGTTGACTCAGATGATACGCGTCTCGTTCCTTTAACACGATGAGTAGTTTGCGGCCCTTTGGCTTCCTGCAGCAGTGAATCAGGTAAGCGTTGGAGAGCAAATGATCTTTGACTTTCCGACCGCACCGTTCTGAATGTTAATGCCTGCGAGAAAGGGATTTCAGTGTTTATCAGCTACTGATTTATAGTTGGAGTAATCCCTCTTGGGGTGTGAAATACCTGAAAAAGATATTTTATGATTTCAGAAATACATCTGCATTAATTAGTTATTGATTAGAATTTACCTCTCCATTCCTGCAAAGCTTATGATCTGGGGCGTCCATAAAAAATAATATAGTAAGAAGCGCTAAGAGAAGGAAGGAGCAGAGTTTCTATTCCTGTGTTTGTCCTCTCTGTCGTTCTGCTCTTGTTTTTTCTCACCATCCTTTATCTACCGCTTACACCTGAGGTCGTGGTCAGGAGCTGGAGCATATCCCAGCTGACACTGGGCGAGGCGGGCTACCCTCGGACAGGTCGCCGGTCTTTACAGGGCTGACAAATTGAAACAAGCAAGCGTTCACTCTCACAGTCACACCCTCGGTGAATGTGAGAGTTACCGATTTCGACAGTATTTAATGATGTCTTATATATTTAATTTTGAAACACTCTGGGTCTCCATACTCGACAATACAAGTAAAACTCGAGCACTCAAAATTTCACCAAAGTGAATGTGAAAAAAGTATTACAGTTCTGATGTAAGAATATGAAAGCAGCATTTTAATGCAGAAGCTGATTCACGTGGTGCTAAAGTCAATATACTCTTTTGTTTTCTTATGTATTTGTTTATTTATTTTAATTCTACTGTCAAACAAACATGATGATGTCACAGATGATGTGACATCACAAAGCTTATCAAAGCACATAATGACATCAAAAGCATGATGACATCACACATTTCAATTGCATGGAGTTACATTTGCAAATTTCTACTCTCTAAAGAATCTGACTACGAAGTGAGGACACTTGTGCACTCGCCTGTTAGGCTGGGTTACACAAAATTTCCTAATACTGACAGACTGTGATCGAGCAGTGTATCAGAACTGCAATGGAGAAAGAGGAATTTTCAGAAAAGTTTCTCAGGTGGAAGCTCAACAAACTCGAGGAGAAAATGAGAGAACCATTAAGTCCTGGACAGAAACCGTTTCCAACAGCCAGGTAAGAGAGTCTCTTGAGACTACAATTCAGGCTCTGCAGGAAGAGCTGGAGGCCAAAAAAGAGGCGAGAACTCAAAAACCGGGTTGGACAAAAGCCAGGAGACAACGACGACTTGTCGCGACAAAACTGCCCTGTTGGTTGACCGGAAAAACAAGAAAAAATTCACGAAGGAGTTAGAAATTTAGATGAGTCTTTGGCAGAGTATAAACAGCATCAAGAAAATGTCGGGTTATGTATGCAAGCAGACTTTGATGAAAAGCTGGCATTGCAGAAGAGGAAGCCGACAGGGCATTGAAAAACAGGCTGGAAAATATGAATGTGAGTTGCTGAAAATGAAGGAACAGCTCTATCAGATGGCGGAGGAGAACAAAAGAGTTGTGCAGCAGCTAACAGAAAAAGACAAGGCCTTGGAAAAAAGAAATACATTTCAGGAGCACAGCTGAACTTGAAAACAGACCAGTGTGCAAAGAACTGGAAAGGAAATTAGAGAAAGGGGCTCAGATTATAATGTATCCAGAAAATGAGGGTCTGGCAAGACAGTGTACAGTGAATTAAAGGATAATCTCATGCAAAAAAAAAAAATTTTGCAACCCTAGAGAGAGGTGATGTCTCTAAAGCATGACAGGGAAAATTTTAGGAGAAGAATTGAATGAAGAAAAAACCAATTTTTCTATTCTATCCCATGCAAACACTCTGCTGAAGGCCAGCGTCCAAGCGTCTAGAGGGCCGAAAAAAGAAAAGGAAGTGTCCATGTTGAATGACACAAAAATAGAGCTGAAGAAGACCATGCAAGCAAAGAGCAAACTGATTGAAAAACTCGGACTTAGATCCTCTAAA
>NW_024401901.1:0-4741 GCF_016859285.1 Xiphias gladius
ACAAGCTGCTTAGACTATATTATGTTCAAATTCCCTCTCTCGCCATGATGAACATCAACCAAACAAACATGTACTGCGCTTTCAAAATGCTTATGCAAACACAATTCAAAGCACATACTTACCTTGCTTCGGAGGTCTGCTTAAAGTAGAAAGTTTTCTAAAACGATCTGGCAAGAATTAAGAGCCTAGCAGCTCAAATGAATATTTGAGTCAAATGAGGTTTTCATGCTTAATAGACGCCAAAAAATCAACATCTGCTGTGATTTTGGCGTCTGCGCACTGAAATCAAATGAAAGCATGTTTGCCATCATCAGTCATGCAATTTCTAGCTTCCAAAAATCTTAAAGTAGTTAGATGAGCTGAGGGGTCAACATATCTTATATACATATGTATATAGGTGTTCCAAAAGAAACAAGTTGTTTAGACTATATTATGTTCAAATTCTCTCTCTCTCGCTAATGAACATCAAATCAAACATGTACTGCATTTTTCAAAAATGCTTATACAAACTCAATTCAAAGCACATACTTAGCTTTCTGTGGGAGTCTTCTTAAAGTAGAAAGTTTTCTAAAACGATCTGGCAAGAATTAAGAGCCTAGCAGCTCAAATGAATATTTGAGTCAAATGAAGTTTTCTCGCTTAATAGACGCCAGAAATTAACATCTGCTGTGATTTTGGCCATTAACATCTGCTCAAGACTGAAATCAAATGAAAGCATGTTTGCCATCATCAGTCATGCAATTTAGGTTCCAAAATCTTAAAGTAGTTAGATGACCTTGAGGGGTCGACAACATATCTTATTTACATATATGTTCCAAAAGAAACAAGCTGTTTAGACTATATTATGTTCAAATTCCCTCTCTCGTCGCTAATGAACATCAAATCAAACATGTACTGCGTTTTCAAAAAATGCTTATTCAATCTCAATTCAAAGCACATACTTAGCTTTCTTTGGGAGTCTTCTTAAAGTAGAAAGTTTTCTAAAACGATCTGGCAAGAATTGAGAGCCAAGCAGCTCAAATGAATATTTGAGTCAAATGAAGTTTTCTTGGCGAATAGACGCCAAAAATCAACATCTGCTGTGATTTCTGACCGTCCGCGCACTGAAATCAAATGAAAGCATGTTTGCCATCATCAGTCATGCAATTTCTTAGCTTCCAAAATCTTAAAGTAGTTAGATGAGCTTGAGGGGTCGACAACATATCTTATATACATATGTATATAGGTATGTTCCAAAAGAAACAAGCTGTTTAGACTATATTATGTTCAAATTCTCTCGTCATGAATGAACATCAAATCAAACATGTACTGCTTTCAAAAATGCTTATGCAAACTCAATTCAAAGCACATACTTAGCTTGCTTCGGGAGTCTTCTTAAAGTAGAAAGTTTTCTAAAACGATCTGGCAAGAATTAAGAGCCTAGCAGCTCAAATGAATATTTGAGTCAAATGAAGTTTTCTCGGCAAATAGACGCCAGAAATCAACATCTTCTGTGATTTTGGCCTGTCTGCGCACTGAAATCAAATGAAAGCATGTTTGCCATCATCAGTCATGCAATTTCTTAGGTTCCAAAATCTTAAAGTAGTTAGATGAGCTTGAGGGGTCGACAACATATCTTATATACATATAAGTATGTTCCAAAAGAAACAAGCTGTTTAGACTATATTATGTTCAAATTCACTCTCATAATGAACATCAAATCAAACATGTACTGCTTTTCAAAAATGCTTATGCAAACTCAATTCAAAGCACATACTTAGCTTTCTTTGGGAGTCTTCTTAAAGTAGAAAGTTTTCTAAAACGATCTGGCAAGAATTGAGAGCCTAGCAGCTCAAATGAATATTTGAGTCAAATGAAGTTTTCTCAGCGAATAGACGCCAAAAATCAACATCTGCTGTGATTTTGGCCCGTCTACAAGACTGAAATCAAATGAAAGCATGTTTGCCATCATCAGTCATGCAATTTCTTAGCTTCCAAAATCTTAAAGTAGTTAGATGAGCTTGAGGGGTCGACAACATATCTTATATACATATGTATATAGGTATGTTCCAAAAACAAGCTGTTTAGACTATATTATGTTCAAATTCCTCTCTCGTCATGAATGAACATCAAATCAAACATGTACTGCGTTTTCAAAAAATGCTTATGCAAACTCAATTCAAAGCACATACTTAGCTTTCTTTGGGAGTCTTCTTAAAGTAGAAAGTTTTCTAAAACGATCTGGCAAGAATTGAGAGCCTAGCAGCTCAAATGAATATTTGAGTCAAAATGATTTTTTTTTCGCTTAATAGGCAAAAATCATCAACATCTGCTGATTTTTGGCTGTCTGCTTGCTAAAAATCAAATATGAAAGCATGTTTGCCATCATCAGTCATGCAATTTCTTAGCTTCCAAAATCTTAAAGTAGTTAGATGAGCTTGAGGGGTCGACAACATATCTTATATACATATGTATATAGGTATGTTCCAAAAAAAAAAGCTGTTTAGACTATATTATGTTCAAATTCCCTCTCTCGTTATGAATGAACATCAAATCAAACATGTACTGCGTTTTCAAAAAATGCTTATACAAACTCAATTCAAAGTACATACTTAGCTTTCTTTGGGAGTCTTCTTAAAGTAGAAAGTTTTCTAAAACGATCTGGCAAGAATTAAGAGCCTAGCAGCTCAAATGAATATTTGAGTCAAATGAAGTTTTCTCGGCAAATAGACGCCAAAATCAACATCTGCTGTGATTTTGGCCTGTCTGCGCACTGAAATCAAATGAAAGCATGTTTGCCATCATCAGTCATGCAATTTCTTAGCTTCCAAAATCTTAAAGTAGTTAGATGAGCTTGAGGGGTCGACAACATATCTTATATACATATAGGTATGTTCCAAAAGAAACAAGCTGTTTAGACTATATTATGTTCAAATTCCCTCTCTCGTCGCGAATGAACATCAAATCAAACATGTACTGCGTTTTCAAAAATGCTTATGCAAACTCAATTCAAAGCACATACTTAGCTTTCTTTGGGAGTCTTCTTAAAGTAGAAAGTTTTCTAAAACGATCTGGCAAGAATTAAGAGCCTAGCAGCTCAAATGAATATTTGAGTCAAATGAAGTTTTCTCGGCGAATAGACGCCAAAAATCAACATCTTCTGTGATTTTGGCCCGTCTGCGCACTGAAATCAAATGAAAGCATGTTTGCCATCATCAGTCATGCAATTTCTTAGCTTCCAAAATCTTAAAGTAGTTAGATGAGCTTGAGGGGTCGACAACATATCTTATATACATATAAGTATGTTCCAAAAGAAACAAGCTGTTTAGACTATATTATGTTCAAATTCCCTCTCTCGTCGCGAATGAACATCAAATCAAACATGTACTGCGTTTTCAAAAAATGCTTATGCAAACTCAATTCAAAGCACATACTTAGCTTTCTTTGGAGTCTTCTTAAAGTAGAAAGTTTTCTAAAACGATCTGGCAAGAATTGAGAGCCTAGCAGCTCAAATGAATATTTGAGTCAAATGAAGTTTTTCATGAATAGACGTCAGAAATTAACATCTGCTGTGATTTTGGCCGTGTGCGCACTGAAATCAAATGAAAGCATGTTTGCCATCATCAGTCATGCAATTTCTTAGCTTCCAAAATCTTAAAGTAGTTAGATGAGCTTGAGGGGTCGACAACATATCTTATATATATGTATATAGGTGTGTTCCAAAAGAAACAAGCTGTTTAGACTATATTATGTTCAAATTCCCTCTCGTCGTGAATGAACATCAAATCAAACATGTACTGCGTTTTCAAAAAATGCTTATACAAACTCAATTCAAAGCACATACTTAGCTTTCTGTGGGAGTCTTCTTAAAGTAGAAAGTTTTCTAAAACGATCTGGCAAGAATTAAGAGCCTAGCAGCTCAAATGAATATTTGAGTCAAATGAAGTTTTCTCGGCGAATAGACGCCAGAAATTAACATCTGCTGTGATTTTGGCCGTGTGCGCACTGAAATCAAATGAAAGCATGTTTGCCATCATCAGTCATGCAATTTCTTAGGTTCCAAAATCTTAAAGTAGTTAGATGAGCTTGAGGGGTCGACAACATATCTTATATACATATAGGTGTGTTCCAAAAGAAACAAGCTGTTTAGACTATATTATGTTCAAATTCCCTCTCGTCGCTAATGAACATAAAATCAAACGTGCTGCGTTTTCAAAAATGCTTATTCAAACTCAATTCAAAGCACATACTTAGCTTTCTTTGGGAGTCTTCTTAAAGTAGAAAGTTTTCTAAAACGATCTGGCAAGAATTGAGAGCCTAGCAGCTCAAATGAATATTTGAGTCAAATGAAGTTTTCGGCGAATAGACGCCAAAATCAACATCTGCTGTGATTTTGGGCCTGCTCAAGACTGAAATCAAATGAAAGCATGTTTGCCATCATCAGTCATGCAATTTCTTAGCTTCCAAAATCTTAAAGTAGTTAGATGAGCTTGAGGGGTCGACAACATATCTTATATACATATAGGTGTGTTCCAAAAGAAACAAGCTGTTTAGACTATATTATGTTCAAATTCTCTCGTCGCGAATGAACATCAAATCAAACATGTACTGTGTTTTCAAAAATTGCTTATGCAAACTCAATTCAAAGCACATACTTACCTTGCTTCGGGAGTCTTCTTAAAGTAGAAAGTTTTCTAAAACGATCTGGCAAGAATTAAGAGCCTAGCAGCTCAAATGAATATTTGAGTCAAATGAAGTTTTC
>NW_024401902.1:0-24981 GCF_016859285.1 Xiphias gladius
CATCATCAGTCATGCAATTTCTCTAGGTTCCAAAAATCTTAAAGTAGTTAGATGAGCTTGAGGGCTGACAACATATCTTATACATATAAGCATGTTCCAAAGAAAGTCAAGCTGTTTAGACTATATTATTTTCAAATTCACTCTCTCTCGCTGTCATGTAATGAACATCAAATCAAACATGTACTGCTTAAAAAATGCTTATGCAAACTCAATTCAAAGCACATACTTAGCTTTTGGGAGTCTTCAAAGTAGAAAAGTTTTCTAAAACGATCTGGCAAGAATTGAGAGCCTATAGCTCAAACTAATATTTGAGTCAGCCTTTAGCTATCAGACGCCAAAAATCAACATCTGCTGTGATTTTGGGTCTGCTCAAGACTGAAATCAAATGAAAGCATGTTTGCCATTATCAGTCATGCAATTTCTTAGCTTCCAAAATCTTAAAGTAGTTAGATGAGCTTGAGGGGTCGACAACATATATTATATACATATGTATATAGGTATGTTCCAAAAAAAAAAGCTGTTTAGACTATATTATGTTCAAATTCTCTCTCGTCAGCGCTAATGAACTTCAATCAAACATGTACTGCGTCAGTGCCTGGTGCAAACTCAATTGAAAGCATATACTTACCTTTGCTTCGGGAGTCTTTTAAAGTAGAAAGTTTTCTAAAACTATCTGGCAAGAATTGAGAGCCCAGCAGCTCAAATGAATATTTGAGTCAAATGAAGTTTTCTCGGCGAATAGACGCCAAAATCATCATCTGCTGTGATTTTGGAATGTTCAAGACTGAAATCAATGAAAGCATGTTTAAGCATCATCAGTCCTGCAATTTAGCTTCCAAAAATCTTTAAAGAGTTAGATGGAGCTTGAGGGGTCGGGATGTAAACATATCTTATATACATATAGGTGTGTTCCAAAAGAAACAAGCTGTTGACTATATTATGTCTAAATTTCTCTCGTCATGTAATGAACATCAATCAAACATGTACTGGCGCTTTCACAAAATGCTTATACAAACTCAATTCAAAGCACATACTTAGGTTTCTCAGGGAGTTTTTTAGCAGAAAGTTTTCAAACGATCTGGCAAGAATTAAGAGCCTAGCAGCTCAAATGAATATTTGAGTCAAATGAAGTTTTCTGCTTAATAGACGCCAGAAATTAACATCTGCTGTGATTTTACCGAACAAGACTGAAATCAAAATGAAAGCATGTTTAAGCATCATCAGTCATGCAATTTAGGTTCCAAAAATCTTAAAGTAGTTAGATGAGCTTGAGGGGTCGAATACAACATATCTTATATACATATAGGTGTGTATTCCAAAAGGAAACAAGTTGTTTAGGACTATATTATGTTCAAATTCCCTCTCTAAATACATGCCAGATGAACATCAAATCAAAACATGTACTATGCGTTTCAAAAAATTGCTTATTCAATCTCAATTCAAAGCACATACTTAGCCCTTTCTTTTGGGAGTCTTCTTAAAGTAAGAGAAAGTTTTCTTAAAACGATCTGGCAAGAATTGAGAGCCCTAGCAGCTCAAATGAATATTTGAGTCAAATGAAGTTCCTCTACAGAATAGATCGCTTAAAAATCAACATCTGCTGCTGATTTTGGCCCGTTCACAAGACTGAAATCCATAATGAAAAAGCATGTTTGCCATCATCAGTCATGCAATTTCTTAGCTTCCAAAATCTTAAGAGAAGTAGTTAAGATGAGCTTTGAGGGTCGACAACATATCTTATATACGTGATATTATATGTATATGAGGTATGTTCCAAAAAGAAACAAGCTGTTTAGGACTATATGTATGTTCAAATTCCTCTCGCCATGAATTGAACATCAAATCAAACATGTACTGCGTTTTCAAAAAATGCTTATGCAAACTCAATTCAAAGCACATACTTACCTTTGCATTCGAGTCTTTACTTAAAGTAGAAAGTTTTCTTTAAAACGATCTGGCAAGCAAGAATTACGAGAGCCTAGCAGCTCAAATGAATATTTGAGTCAAATGAAGTTTCACTCATCTTGAATAGACGCCTCAAAAATCAACTTTATCTTCTGTGATTTTTTGGCCCGTCTACTATTGAAATTCAAATGAAAGCATGTTTGCATTCATCTGTCATTCTATTTCTTAGCTTCCAAAAATCTTAAAGTAGTTAGATGAGCTTGAGGGGAATTCGGCTAACATATCTTATATACATATAAGTATGTTCCCAAAAAGAAACAAACTGTTTAGACTATATTGTATTTCAAATTCACTCTCGCCATGAATGAACATCAAATCAAACATGTACTAGCGTTTTTCAAAAAAATGCTTATGCAAACTCAATTCAAAGCACATACTTAGCTTTCTTTTCATTGAGTCTTCTTAAAGTAGAAAGTTTTCTAAAACGATCTGGCAAGAATTGAGAGCCCTAGCAGCTCAAATGAATATTTGAGTCAAATGAGAGTTTTTCTACGTGAATAGACGCCAGAAATTAATCCAACATCTGCTTTTCATGATTTTTGGCCCGTCTGCCAAACAAGACTTTCTGAAATCCAAGAAAATAAGAAAAGCATGTTTGCCATCATCAGTCATGCAATTTCTTAGCTTCCAAAAATCTTAAAGAAGTAAGTTAGATGAGCTTGAGGGGTCGACAACATATCTTATATACATATATTATATAGGTATATTCCAAAAGAAACAAGCTGTTTAGACTATATTATGTTCAAATTCCTCTCTCGTTCATGAATGAACATCAAATCAAACATGTACTGCGCTTTTCAAAAATGCTTATGCAAACTCAATTCAAAGCACATACTTACCTTTCTTCTGGGAGTCTTCTTAAAGTAGGAAAGTTTTCTAAAACGATCTACTGGCAGAATTAAGAGCCTAGCAGCTCAAATGAATATTTGAGTCAAATAAGTTTTCTCGGCGAACAGAGCGCCTAAAAATCAACATCTGCTATGATTTTGGCCCGCTCAGCCATGACTTCGAAATCAAATGAAAGCATGTTTGCCATCATCAGTCATGCAATTTGCTAGCTTCCAAAAATCTTAAAGTAGTTAGATGAGCTTGAGAGGGTCGACAACATATCTTATATACATATGTATATAGGTATAGTTCCAAAAAGAAACAAGCTGTTTAGACTATATTATATTTCAGAAATTCCTCTCTCAAATGCCATGAATGAACATCAAATCAAACATGTACTGCGTTTTCAAAAATGCTTATGCAAACTCAATTCAAAGCACATACTTACCTTTATACAGAGTCTTCTTAAAGTAGAAAGTTTTCTAAAACGATCTGGCAAGAATTGAGAGCCTAGCAGCTCAAATGAATATTTGGAGTCAAATGAAGTTTTCTCGCTGAATAGGCAGCCAAAAAAAAATCAACATCTGCTGTGATTTTGGCCCGGGTCCTATGGGCGTGACTGAAATCAAATGAAAAGCATGTTTGCCATCTTCATCAGTCATGCAATTTCTTAGGACACTTCCAAAAAATCTTTTAAAAAGTAGTTAGATGAGCTTGAGGGTTGACAACATATCTTATATACATATGTGTTATCAGTATGTTCCAAAAGAAACAAGCTGTTAAAGACTATATTATGTTCAAATTCTCTCTCTAAATAAGCGAATGAACATCAAAATCAAACTTGTGTACCAAGTGCGTTTTCAAAAAATGTATACCAAACTCAATTCAAAAGCACATACTTCACCTTTCTTTTGGGAGTCTTCTTAAAGTAGAAAGAAGTTTTTCTAAAACGATCTGGCAAGAATTGAGAGCCCTAGCAGCTCAGAAATGAATATTTGGAGTCAATGAAGTTTTCTCGCTTGAATAGATCTTTCAAAAATCAACATCTGCTGTGATTTTGGTCCGCTCATGCTTACTGAAATCAAATGAAAGCATGTTTGCCATCATCAGTCATGCAATTTCTTAGCTTCCAAAATCTTAAAGTAGTTAGATGAGCTTGAGGGTTCGACAACATATCTTATATACATATGTATATAGGTGTGTTCCAAAAGAAAAAGCTGTTTAGACTATATTATGTTCAAAATTCCTCTCTCTCGTCACAATGAATGAACATCAAATCAAACATGTACTGCGTTTTCAAAAAGATTGCTTATACAAGAAACTCAATTCAAAAGCACATACTTACCTTTCTTTTGGAGTCTTCTTAAAGTAGAAAGTTTTCTAAAACGATCTGGCAAGAATTGAGAGCCTAGCAGCTCAAATGAATATTTGAGTCAAATGAGGGATTTCTGAGCGAATAGGCAGCAAAAATCAACATCTGCTGTGATTTTTGGCCTCTCTTACTGAACAGATCAAATGTCAAGCATGTTTGCCATCATATCCAGTCATGCAATTTTCTTAGCTTCCAAAAATCTTAAAAGTAGTTAGATGAGCTTGAGGGTCGACAACATATCTTATATACATATAGGTGTGTTCCCAAAAAAACAAGCTGTTTAGACTTTATATTATTATATTTCAGAGAATTCCCTCTCTAAATGCATGAATGAACATCAAATCAAACATGTGCCTAACGTTTTTCAACAAAATGCTTATACCAAACTCAATTCAAAGCACATCTCTTAGGACCTTAGCTGTAGGGAGTCTTCTTAAAAGTAGAAAGTTTTCTAAAAGCGATCTGGCAAAAAAAATTGAAGCCTAACACAGCTCAAATGAATATTTGAGGTCAAATGGGGATTTTCTGCGGCCGAATAGTAGCCAAAAATAAACATCTGCTGTGATTTTGGAAAGTCTCTGCACTGAAGAAATCAAATGAAAGCATGTTGCCAAAATCATCAGTTCATGCAATTTCTTAGCTTCCAAAATCTTAAAAGTAGTTAGATGAGAGCTTGAGGGGAATTCGACAACATATCTTATATACATGTATGGGTGTGTTCCAAAAGAAAATACAAAGCTGTTTTAGACTATATTATGTTCAAATTCCCTCTCTCGATTTGAATGAACATCCAAATCAAACATGCTCTGCGTTTTTCAAAAATGCTTATACAAACTCAATTCAAAGCACATACTTATACCTTGCTTTGGGAGTCTTCTTAAAGTAGAAAGTTTTCTAAAAGCGATCTGGCAAGAATTGAGAGCCTAGCAGCTCAAATGAATATTTGAGTCAAATGAAGTTTCTCGGCGAATAGGCGCCTTAAAAAATCAACATCTGCTGTGATTTTTTGGCCCACGTCTCCTGCCTTACTGAAATCAAATGAAAGCATGTTTGCCATCATCAGTCATACCCAATTTCTTAGGTTCAAAATCTTAAGTAGTTAGATGAGCTTGAGGGTCGACAACATATCTTATATACATATATATTATAGGATTATGTTCCAAAAAAAACAAGCTGTTTAGACTATATTATGTTCAAATTCCTCTCTAAATGCATTGAATGAACATCAAAATCAAACATGTCACTTTCGTTTTCCAAAAAAAGTGTATATGCAAACTCAATTCAATGCACATACTTACCTTGTAACTTGAGTCTTCTTAAAAGTAGAAAGGTTTTTCTAAAAGCGATCTGGCAAAATTAAGCCCTAGCAGCTCAAATGGAAATATTTGAGTCAAATGAAGTTTTCTTTCGGCCCGAACAGGCGCATAAAATCAACATCTGCTGTGATTTGGCCCGATCTGCTTGCTGCTAATCAAATGAAAGCATGTTTGCCATCATCAGTCATGCAATTTCTTAGGTTCCAAAATCTTAAAGTAGTTAGATGAGCTTGAGAGTCGACAGCATATCTTATATACATATAGGTGTGTTCCAAAAAGAAACAAGCTGTTTAGACTATATTATGTTCAGAATTCCCTCTCTAAATGGCGAATGAACATCAAATCAAACATGTACTGCGTTTTCAAAAAATATGCAAAGCTCAATTCAAAAGCACATACTTACCTTTCTGTGGGGAGTCTTCTTAAAGTAGAAAGAAGAAGTTTTCCTAAAAGCGATCCTGGCAGAATTGAGAGCCCTAGCAGCTCAAATGAATATTTGAGTCAAATGAAGTTTTCTCGGCCGAATAGGCGCAGCCCAAAATCAACATCTGCTGTGATTTTGGCCCGTCTCTTTCACTGAAATCAAATGAAAGCATGTTTGCCATCATCAGTCATGCAATTTCTTAGCTTCCAAAATCTTAAAGTAGTTAGATGAGCTTGAGAATTCGACAACATATCTTATATACATATATATGTATATAGGTATGTTCAAAAAGGAAACAAGCACGTTTAGACTATATTATGTTCAAATTCCCTCTCTAGAGTCATCCAGCGAATGAACATCAAATCAAACATGTACTGCGTTTTCAAAAAATGCTTATGCAAACTCAATTCAAAGCACATACTTACACTTGCTTTTGGCAGGTCTTCTTAAAGTAGAAAAGTTTTTCTAAAACGATCTGGCAGGAATTGAGAACCTAGCAGCTCAAATGAATATTTGAGTCAAATGAAGTTTTCTCGGTGAATAGGCGCCAAAATCAACATCTGCTGTGATTTTACGGCGTCTCTCTTGCCTTACTGAAATCAAATGAGCTTTTATGTTTGCCATCATCAGTCATGCAATTTCTTAGGTTCCAAAATCTTAAAAGTAGTTAGATGAGCTTGAGAGGAATTAGAAACAACATATCTTATATACATATATGTATATAGGTGTGTTCCAAAAACAAGCTGTTTAGACTTATATTATGTTCAAATTCCCTCTCTAAGTCAGCGAATGAACATCAAATCAAACATGTAACACTGCGTTTTCAAAAAAATGTATATAAACTCAATTCAAAGCACATACTTACCTTGCTTTCATGGGGAGTCTTCTTAAAGTAGAAAGGGATTTTCTAACTTGATCTGGCAAGAATTGAGAGTCTAGCAGCTCAAATGAATATTTATGAGTCAAATGAAGTTTTCTCGGCGAATAGGCGCCAAAATCAACATCTGCTGTGATTTTGGCCCGTCCTAGCACTGAAATCAAATGAAACATGTTTGCCATCATCAGTCATGCAATTTCTTAGCTTCCAAAAATCTTAAAGTAGTTAGATGAGCTTGAGGGTCGACCAACATATCTTGCTATACATATATGTATAGGTATGTTCCAAAAAAACAAACTGTTTTAGACTATATTATGTTCAGAATTCCCTCTCGTCATAGAATGAACATCAAAATCAAACGTATGTGTACTGCGTTTTCAAGAAAAAAATGCTTATACCAAACTCAATTCAAAGCACATACTTACCTTGCTTTCTTAGCAGAGTCTTCTTAAAAGTAGAAAGAAGTTTTCTAAAAGCGATCTGGCAGAAATTGAGAGCTAGCAGCTCAAATGAATATTTGAGTCAAAATGAAGATTTTCTCGGCGAACAGAGCGCTTAAAAATCAACATCTGCTTTCATGATTTTGGCCCGTCTCACGCACTGAAAATCAGAAATGAAAAGCATGTTTGCCATCATCAGTCATGCAATTTCTTAGCTTCCAAAATCTTAAAGTAGTTAGATGAGCTTGAGGGTGCGACAACATATCTTATATACATATGTATATAGGTATGTTCCAAAAGAAACAAGCTGTTTAGACTATATTATGTTCAAATTCCCTCTCTTTCAAATGGCAATTGAACATCAAATCCCAACATATTTTCGTTTTCAAAAATTCTTATGCAAACTCAATTCAAAAGCACTTGCCCCACCTTTAGCCAGAGGTCTTCTTAAAGTAAGAAAGTTTTCTAAAAATGGCAACAAGCTGTTTACACTATATTATGTTCAAAATTCCCTCTCTGCGTTCGTGAATGAACATCAAATCAAACATGTACTGCGATTTTCAAAACTGTGCTTATGCAAAACTCAATTCAAAGCACATACTTAGCCTTTCTTTGGGAGTCTTCTTAAAAGTAGAAAAGTTTTCTAAAAGCGATCTGGCAAGAATTGAGAGCCTAGCAGCTCAAATGAATATTTGAGTCAAATGAAGTTTTTCTCGGCCGAACAAGGCGCCAAAATCAACATCTGCTGTGATTTTTGGCCCACGTCTCTTACTGAAATCAAATGAAGCATGTTTGCCACCATCATCAGTCATGCAATTTCTTAGGTTCCCAAAATCTTAAAAAGTAGTTGGAGAATGAGCTTGAGGGGTCAAACAACATATCTTGCTATACGCCCCATATATGTATATGGGGTGTGTTCCAAAAAACAAGCTGTTTAGACTATATTATGTTCAAATTCCTCTCTGCCGTCATGAATGAACATCAAATCCAAACATGTACTGGATAGTTTTTCCAAAAAGTGCTTATGCAAACTCAATTTCAAAAGCACATACTTACCTTGCTTATGTGAGTCTTCTTAAAGTGAGAAAAGTTTTCTAAAGCTTGATCTGGCAGAAATTAAGAGCCTAGCAGCTCAAATGAAGTAGTTGAGTCAAATGAAGTTTCTCGAATAGGCGTAAAAATCAACATCTGCTGTGATTTTGGCCGTCCTGCTTTTGAGGATCAAATGAAAGCATGTTTGCCTGTTATCAGTCATGCAATTTCTGTAACTTCCAAAATCTTAAAGTAGTTAGATGAGCTTGAGGGTTGACAAGCATATCTGTATACATATGTATATAGAATATATTCCAAAAAAAACAAGCTGTTTAGTTCACTATGTTATGTTCAAATTCCCTCTCTCGTCATGAATGAACATCAAATCAAACAATGTAACATAGATTTTCAAAAAATGACTTATGCAAACTCAATTCAAAACACATACTTACCTTGTGAGGTCTTCTTAAAGTAAAGAAAGTTTTCTAAAAGCGATCTGGCAAATTGAGTTAGCCTAGCATGGCTCAAATGAATCATTTTGGAGTCAAATGAAGTTTTCTCGGCGAATAGAGCGCCAAAAAATCAACATCTGCTGTGATTTTGGCCGTCTCGCCTGAAATCCTAAATGAAAGCATGTTTGCCATCATCAGTCATGCAATTTCTTAGCTGAAATCCAGAAATCTTAAAGTAAGTTAGATGAGCTTGAAATTTACGACAACATATCTTATATACATATATATATATATATGGGTATGTTCCAAAAGAAACAAAACTGTTTAGACTATATTATGTTCAAATTCACTCTCTACTTGGCGAATGAACATCAAATCAAACATGTACTGCGTTTTCAAAAATGCTATTATATGCAAACTCAATTCAAAAGCACATCACTTAGCTTTGCTTTGGGAGTCTTCACTTAAAAGTGAAAGTTTTCTAAAACGATCTGGCAAAATTGAGAGCCTAGCAGCTCAAATGAATATTTGGAGTCAAATGAGAGGATACTCTAAATGAAAATAGGCAGCCAAATCAACATCTGCTGTGATTTTGGCCCGTCTGCTTACTTTTGAAATCAAATGAAAGCATGTTTGCCATCATCAGATCATGCAATTTCTTAGCTTCCAAAAATCTTAAAAGTAGTTAAGATGAAGCTTGAGGTCGACAAGCATATCTTATATACATATATATATGTATAGGTGTGTTCCAAAAAGAAAACAAGCCTGTTTAGACTATATTATGTTCAAATTCCCTCTCTAATCATGCGAATGAACATCAAATCAAACATAGCCACTCGTTTTCAAAACTGTGCTTATACAAACTCAATTCAAAGCACATACTTACTGCTTTCTGTGGAGTCTTCTTAAAGTAGAAAAGTTTTTCTAAAAGCGATCTGGCAAAATTAAGAGCCTAGCAGCTCAAATGAATATTTGAGTCAAATGAAGTTTTCTCGGTGAATAGGCGTCAGAAATCAACATCTGCTGTGAATTTTGGCCCGTCCTTTATACTGAATCAAATAAAGCTTATCATTTGCCATCATCAGTCATGCAATTTCTTAGGTTCCAAAATCTTAAAAAGTAGTTAAGATGAGGCTTGAGGAATTCGACAACATATCTTATATACATATATATATAAGGTGTGTTCCAAAAGAAACAAGCTGTTTAGACTATATTATGTTCAAATACCTCCTCTCTCGTGCTTGAATGAACATCAAAATCAAACATGTACTAGATTTTCAAAAAATGTAACATGCAAACTCAATTCAAAGCACATACTTACCTTTCTTTGGCAAAGTCTTTGCTTAAAAGTAGAAAGTTTTTCTAAAAGCGATCTGGCAAGAATTGAGAGCCTAGCAGCTCAAATGAATATTTGAGGTCAAATGAAGTTTTCTCGGCGAATAGGCGTAAAAATCAACATCTGCTGTGATTTTGGCCCGTCTGCGCGCACTGAAATCAAATGAAAGCATGTTTTGCCATCATCAGTCATGCAATTTCTTAACTTCCAAAATCTTAAAGTAGTTAGATGAGCTTGAGGGTCGACAGCATATCTTATATACATATATATATATGGGTATGTTCCAAAAAAACAAGCTGTTTAGACTTATATTATGTTCAAATTCCCTCTCTGCGTCAGCGAATGAACATCCAAATCAAACATGTACTGCGTTTTCAAAAAGTGCTTATGCAAACTCAATTCATACATACTTCATTGCCTTTCTTTGAGAGTCTTCTTAAAGTAGAAAAGTTTTCTAAAAGCGATCTGGCAAGAATTAAGAGCCTAGCAGCTCAAATGAATATTTGAGTCAAATGAAGTTTTCTCGTGAATAGGCGCCAAAAATCAACATCTGCTGTGATTTTGTGCCCGTCTCTTTACTGAAATCAAATGAAAGCATGTTTGCCATCATCGAAGTCATGCAATTTCTTGAGCTTCCAAAATCTTAAAGTAGTTAGATGAAGCTTGAGGATTACGACAACATAGCATCTTATATACATATGTATATGGTATGTTCCAAAAGAAACAAGCTGTTTTAGACTATAATTATGTTCAAATTAAACTCTCTGCGTCATGAATGAACATCAAATCAAACTTATGTACCTACGTTTTCAAAAATGCTTATACAAACTCGAATTCAAAAGCACATACTTGTAGCCGAGGAGTCTTCTTAAGAGTAGAAAGTTTTCTAAGCGCTCGTATTTACACTATATTATGTTCCATTCCCTCTCTCGTTGCGAGATAGACATCAAATCCAACATATTACTCTTTCAAAACTTGTGCTTATACAAGCTCAATTCAAAAGCTTTTCGTGCCTTTGGGGAGTCTTCTTAAAGAGTAGAAAGTTTTCTACAAAACGATCTGGCAAGAATTGAGAGCCTAGCAGCTCAAATGAATATTTGAGTCAAATGAAGTTTTTCTCGGCGAATAGGCGCCAAAAATCAACATCTGCTGTGATTTTTGGCCCGTCTGCACTTTTACTGAAATCAAATGAAAAGCTTATGTTTGCCATCATCAGTCAATGCAATTTCTTAGCTTCCAAAATCTTAAAAGTAGTTAGATGAGCTTGAGAATTCGAAACAACATATCTTATATACATATGTATATACGTATGTTCCAAAAGAAAAAAGCTGTTTAGACTATATTATGTTCAAATTCCCTCTCTCATCGCGAATGAACATCAAATCAAACATGTACTGCGTTTTCAAAAAATGCTTATGCAAACTCAATTCAAAGCACATACTTACTTTTCTTTGGGAGTCTTCTTAAAAGTAGAGAAGTTTTCTAAAGCGATCTGGCAAGAATTGAGAGCCTAGCAGCTCAAATGAATATTTGAGTCAAATGAAGTTTTCTCGACGAATAGGCGTAAAAATCAACATCTGCTGTGATTTTGGCCCGTCTGCTTACTGAAATCAAATGAAAGCATGTTTGCCATCATCAGTCATGCAATTTCTTAGCTTCCAAAATCTTAAAGTAGTTAGATGAGCTTGAGGGTCGACAACATATCTTATATACATATATATAGGTATGTTCCAAAAAAGAAACAAGCTGTTTAGACTATATTATGTTCAAATTCCCTCTCTGCGAAATCATGAATGAACATCAAATCAAACATGTACTGCGTTTTCAAAAAATGTATACCAAACTCAATTCAAAAGCACATACTTACCTTTCTTTGGGAGTCTTCTTAAAGTAGAAAGTTTTCTAAAACGATCTGGCAAGAATTAGAGCCTAGCAGCTCAAATGAATATTTGAGTCAAATGAAGTTTTCTCGGCGAATAGGCGCAAAAATCAACATCTGCTGTGATTTTGGCCCGTCTACACTGAAATCAAATGAAAGCATGTTTGCCATCATCAGTAATGCAATATCTTAGCTTCCAAAATATAAAAGTAGTTAGATGAGCTTGAGGGGTCGACAACATATCTTATATACATATATATATATAGGTATGTTCCAAAAAAAACAAGCTGTTTAGACTATATTATGTTCAAATTCCCTCTCTCGTAGCGAATGAACATCAAATCAAACATGTACTGCGTTTTCAAAAAATGCTTATGCAAACTCAATTCAAAGCACATACTTAGCTTTCTTTGAAAGTCTTCTTAAAGTAGAAATTTTTCTAAAAAGATCTGGCAAGAATTGAGAGCCTAGCAGCTCAAATGAATATTTGAGTCAAATGAAGTTTCTCGGCGAATAGGCAAAATCAACATCTGCTGTGATTTTGGCCCGTCTTTTACTGAAATCAAATGAAAGCATGTTTGCCATCATCAGTCATGCAATTTCTTAGGTTCCAAAATCTTAAGTAGTTAGATGAGCTTGAGGGTCGACAACATATCTTATATACATATGTATATATAGGTGTGTTCCAAAAAAAACAAGCTGTTTAGAATATATTATGTTCAAATTCCCTCTCTCAAATCATGAATGAACATCAAATCAAACATGTACTGCGTTTTCAAAAAATGCTTATGCAAACTCAATTCAAAAGCACATACTTACCTTGCTTGAGTCTTCTTAAAGTAGAAAAGTTTTCTAAAAGCGATCTGGCAAGAATTGAGAGCCCTAGCAGCTCAAATGAATATTTGAGTCAAATGAGATTTTCTCGGCGAATAGGCGCCAAAAATCAACATCTGCTGTGATTTTGGCCGTCTACTGAAATCAAATGAAAGCATGTTTGCCATCATCAGTCATGCAATTTCTTAGGTTCCAAAATCTTAAAGTAGTTAGATGAGCTTGAGGGGTCGACAACATATCTTATATACATATGTATATATAGGTATGTTAAAAAACAAAGCTGTTTAGACTATATTATGTTCAAATTCCCTCTCTACGTGCGAATGAACATCAAATCAAACATGTACTAGATTTTCAAAAAATGCTTTATACAAACTCAATTCAAAGCACATACTTACCTTTCTTTTGGGGAGTCTTCTTAAAGTGAAAGAAGTTTTCTAAAGCGATCTGGCAAGAATTGAAGAGCCTAGCAGCTCAAATGAATATTTGAGTCAAATGAAGTTTTCTCGTGAATAGGCGTAAAAATCAACATCTGCTGTGATTTTGGCCCGTCTGCGCACTGAAATCAAATGAAAGCATGTTTGCCATCATCAGTCATGCAATTTCTTAGGTTCAAAAATCTTAAAGTAGTTAGATGAGCTTGAGGGGTCGACAACATATCTTATATACATATAGGTATGTTCCAAAAGAAAACAAGCTGTTTAGACTATATTATGTTCCAGAATTCCCACTCTCTCGTCATGTGAATGAACATCAAATCAAACATGTACTGCGTTTTCAAAAAAGTGCTTATGCAAACTCAATTCAAAGCACATACTTACCTTAGCTTCTGAGTCTTCTTAAAGTAGAAAGTTTTCTAAAACGATCTGGCAAAATTAAGAGCCTAACTTAGCTCAAATGAATATTTAGCGAGTCAAATGAGAGTTTTTCTCGGCGAATGAGGCGCCAAAAATCAACATCTGCTGTGATTTTGTGCCCCGTCTGCACACTGAAAATCAAATGAAACATGTTTGCCATCATCAGTCATGCAATTTCTTAGCTTCCAAAAATCTTAAAAGTAGTTAGATGAGCTTGAGGGGTCGACAACATATCTTATATACATATGTATATAGGTGTGTTCCAAAAAAGAAACAAGCTGTTTAGATTATATTATGTTCAGAATTCCCTCTCTCGAAATACATGAATGAACATCAAATCAAACATGTACTGCGTTTTCAAAAAAGTGCTTATCAAACTCAATTCAAAAGCATATACTTACCTTTCTTTGAGGAGTCTTCTGTAAAGTAGAAAGTTTTTCTAAAAGCGATCTGGCAAGAATTGAGAGCCCTAAGCAGCTCAAATGAATATTTGAGGTCAAATGAAGTTTTTCTCGGCGAGGCCAGGCGCCAAAAATCAACATCTGCTGTGTGATTTTGGTCCGTCTGCTTTGTCACTGAAATCAAATGAAAGCATGTTTGCCATCATCAGTCATGCAATTTCTTAGCTTCCAAAAAATCTTAAAGTAGTTAAGATGAGCTTGAGGGAATTCGACAACATATCTTATACTACATATGTATATAGGTATGTTCCAAAAGAAACAAGCTGTTTAGACTATATTATGTTCAAATTCCCTCTCGTCATGGCGAATGAACATCAAATCAAACATGTACTCTTGCGTTACTTCAAAAAAATGCTTATGCAAACTCAATTCAAAGCACATACTTACCTTTCTTCGGAGTCTTCTTAAGTAGAAAGTTTTCTAAAAGCGATCTGGCAGAATTGAGAGCCTAGCAGCTCAAATAAGCGAATATTTAGGAGTCAAATGAGAGATTTTCTCGGCGAATAGGCATGAAAAATCAACATCTGCTGTGATTTTGGCCCGTCTGTGCACTGAAATCAAATGAAAGCATGTTTGCCATCATCAGTCATGCAATTTCTTAGCTTCCAAAATCTTAAAGTAGTTAGATGAGCTTGAGGGTCGACAACATATCTTATATACATATAGGTATGTTCCAAAAGAAACAAGCTGATTTAGACTATATATTGTATGTTCAAATTCCTCTCTCGTCAGCTTTTGAATGAACATCAAATCAAACATGTACTAACGTTTTCAAAAAATGCTTATACCAAACTCAATACAAAGCACATACTTACCTTTCTTTGGTAGTCTTCTTAAAGTGAAAGAAGTTTTTTCTAAAAGCGATCTGGCAAGAATTGAGAGCCTAGCAGCTCAAATGAATATTTGAGTCAAATGAAGTTTCTCGGCGAATAGGCGTCAAAAATCAACATCTGCTGTGATTTTGGCCGTCTGCTTGCACTGCACAAATCAAATGAAGCATGTTTGCCATCATCAGTCATGCAATTTCTTAGCTTCCAAAAATCTTAAAGTAGTTAGATGAGCTTGAGGGAGTGCGACAACATATCAACACTTATACATATATATATGTATATAGGTATGTTCCAAAAGGAAAACAAGCTGTTTAGACTATATTATGTTCAATTCCCTCTCTCGTTAAGCTTGAATGAACATCAAATCAAACTTATAGTACTGCTGTTATTTCCAAAAAATTGCTTATGCAAACTCAATTCAAAAGCACATACTTAGCTTTTCTTTAGGGGAGTCTTCTTAAAGTAGAAAGTTTTTCTAAAACGATCTGGCAAGAATTGAGAGCCTAGCAGCTCAAATGAATATTTGAGTCAAATAGAAGTTTTCTCTCGGCGAATAGGCGTCCGAAAATCAACATCTGCTGTGATTTTGGCCGTCTGCGCTTACTGAAATCAAATAAAGCTTATGTGTTTTGCCATCATCAGTCATGCAATTTCTTAGCTTCAAAATCTTAAAGTAGTTAGATGAGCTTGAGGGTCGAGGCAACATATCTTATATACATATGTAGCATAGGTGTGTTCAAAACAAACAAGCTGTTTAGACTATATTATGTTCAAATTCCCTCTCTAAATCAGCGAATGAACATCAAATCAAACAAGTACTGCTATTACAAAAAAGTGCTTAATCAAACTCAATTCAAAGCACTTACTTACCTTGCTTATGGTAGTCTTCTTAAAGTAGAAAGTTTTTCTAAAAACGCGATCTGGCAAAATTGAGAGCCTAGCAGCTCAAATGAATATTTGAGTCAAATGAAGTTTTCTCGGCGAATAGGCGTAAAAATCAACATCTGCTGTATTGATTTTGGCCCGTCTCTTTACTGAAATCAAATAAACATGTTTGCCATCATCAGTCATACAATTTCTTAGCTTCCAAAATCTTAAAGTAGTTAGATGAGCTTGAGAGGTGCGACAACATATCTTATATACATATGTATATAGGTGTGTTCCAAAAAAAGAAACAAGCTGTTTTAGACTATATTATGTTCAGAATTCCTCTCTAAATGTCATGAATGAGACATCAAATCAAACATGTACTTTCTGCGTTTTCAAAAAATGCTTATGCAAACTCAATTCAAAAGCACGCTACTTACCTTTCTTTGGGGAGTCTTCTTAAAGTAGAAAGTTTTCTAAAACGATCTGGCAAATTGAGAGGCCTAACAGCTCAAATGAATATTTGAGTCAAATGAGACCCATTTCTCGGCGAATAAAGGCCAAAATCAACATCTGCTGTGATTTTTGGCCACGTCTCTTTGCGCACCTGAAATCAAATAAACATGTTTGCCATCATCAGTCATGCAATTTCTTAGCTTCCAAAATCTTAAAGAAGTAGTTAGATGAGCTTGAGGTCGACAACATATCTTATATACATATGTATATAGGTAATGTTTAAAAGAAACAAGCTGTTTAGACTATATTATGTTCAGAGAATTCCACTCTCTGGGCCGCGAATGAACATCAAATCAAACATGTACTGCGTTTTTCAAAAAATTAACTTATGCAAACTCAATTCAAAAGCACATACTTAGCTTTCTTTGGGAGTCTTCTTCTTAAAAGTGAAAGGATTTTCTCTAAGAAGCGATCTGGCAGAATTGAGAGCCTAGCAGCTCAAATGAATATTTGAGTCAAATGAAGATTTTCTCGGCGAATAGGCGTCAAAAATCAACATCTGCTGTGATTTTGGCCCACGTCCTATAGTGCACACTGAAATCAAATAAGAAAGCATGTTTGCCATCATCAGTCATGCAATTTCTTAGCTTCCAAAATCTTAAAGTAGTTAGATGAGCTTGAGGAATTCGAAACAACATATCTTATACATGTATATGGGTGTGTTCCAAAAGAAACAAGCTGTTTAGACTATATTATGTTCAAATTCCCTCTCTGGTCATGGCGAATGAACATCAAATCAAACATGTACTGCGTTTTCAAAAAGTGCTTATACAAACTCAATTCAAAGCACATATACTTACCCTTTCTTTGGGAGTCTTCTTAAAGTGAAAGTTTTCTAAAAGCGATCTGGCAAGAATTGAGCCTAGCAGCTCAAATGAATATTTGAGTCAAATGAAGTTTTTCTCGGCCCGAATAGGCGTCAAAAATCAACATCTGCTGTGATTTTTGGCCGTCTGCTTTTACTGAAATCAAATGAAAGCATGTTTGCCATCATCAGTCATGCAATTTCTTAGCTTCCAAAATCTTCTTAAAGAAGTAGTTAGATGAGCTTGAGAAATTCGACAACATATCTTCTCTTCATATACATATGTTATATAGGTATGTTCCCAAAAGAAACAAGCTGTTTAGACTATATTATGTTCAAATTCCCTCTCTACAAATCGTCATGAATAGACATCAAATCAAACATGTACTCGCGTTTTCAAAAAATGCTTATGAAACTCAATACAAAGCACATACTTGGCTTTCTTTGGTAGTCTTCTTAAAGTAGAAAGTTTTCTAAAACGATCTGGCAAAATTGAGAGCCTAGCAGCTCAAATGAATATTTGGAGTCAAATGAAGTTTTCTCAAGGCGAATAGGCGTCAGAAATCAACATCTGCTGTGATTTTTGGCAGTGGTCTGTGCACTGAAATCAAATGAAAGCATGTTTTGCCATCATCAGTCATGCAATTTCTTAAGCTTCCAAAATCTTAAAGTAGTTAGATGAGCTTGAGATGTGCGACAACATATCTTATATACATATAGGTGTGTTCCAAAAGAAACAAGCTGTTTAGACTATATTATGTTCAAATTCCCTCTCGTAAATGCGAATGAACATCAAATCAAGCATGTGTACTGCGTTTTTCAAAAATGCTTATGCAGAAACTCAATTCAAAACATACTTAGCTTTCTTTGGGAGTCTTCTTAAAGTAGAAAGTTTTCTATAAAGCGATCTGGCAAAAGAATTGAGAGCCTAGCAGCTCAAATGAATATTTGAGTCAAATGAAAGTTACTTCTCGGCGAATAGGCGTAAAAATCAACATCTCTTCTGTGATTTTGGCCTGTCTCGCGTGAAATCAAAACCGAAAGCATGTTTGCCATCATCAGTCATGCAATTTTCTTAGCTTCCAAAATCTTAAAGTAGTTAGATGGAAGCTTGAAGAATTCGAAGCAACATATCTTATATACATATAAGTTATTGTTCCAAAAACAAGCTGTTTAGACTATATTATCAATTCCAAATTCACTCTCGTTCGTCAGCGAATGAACATCAAATCAAACATGTAGCCCTGCGTTTTTCAAAAAATTAACTTATGCAAACTCAATTCAACTGCCTTAGCTTTCTTTGGGGTCTTCTTAAAGTAGAAGTTTTCTAAAACGATCTGTGGCAAATTGAGAGCCTGTAGCTCAAGCAAATATTTGGAGTCAAAATGAAGTTTTCCTCCAGCGAATGAAGGCGTAAAAATCAACATCTGCTGTGATTTTGGCCCGTCTGCGCCTGAAATCAAATAAAGCATGTTTGCCATTATCAGTCATACCATTTCTTCTACGTTCCAAAATCTTAAAGAAGTAGTTAGATGAGCTTGAGGTCGACAACATATCTTATATACATATATATAGGTATGTTAAAAAAGCTGTTTAGACTATATTATCTCCAATTCCTCTCTGCATTAGCGAATGAACATCAAATCAAACGCTGTACTGCGTTTTCAAAAATGCTTATGCAAAAACTCAATTCAGAAAGCACATGTAGCTTTCTTTGGGGAGTCTTCTTAAAGTAGAAAGTTTTCTAAAACGATCTGGCAAGAATTAAAGAGCCTAGCAGCTCAAATGAATATTTGAGTCAAATAAGTTTTCTCGGCGAATAGGCGCCAAAAAATCAACATCTGCTGTGATTTTTGGGAAATTCTGCTTTTGAAATCAAATAAACATGTTTGCCCATCTCATCAGTCATGCAATTTCTTAGCTTCCAAAATGTAAAGTAGTTAGATGAGCTTGAGGGGTCGACAACATACCTTATATACATATAGGTATGTTCCCAAAAAAACAAACTGTTTTAGACTATGTTATGTTTAAATTCCCTCTATAGTCATGGAATGAACATCAAATCAAACATGTACTGCGTTTTCAAAAGTGCTTATGCAAAACTCAATTCAAAGCACACACTAAGCTTTCTTTAGGAGTCTTCTTCTTAAGTAGAAAGTTTTCTAAACGATCTGGCAGATTAAGAGCAGCCCTAGCAGCTCAAATGAATATTGAGTCAAATGAAGTTTCTCGTGAATAGGCGTAAAAATCAGCATCTCTGCTGTGATTTTGGCTTGTCTGCGCACTGAAAATCAAATGGCTTATGTTTGCCATCATCAGTCATACAATTTCTTACGTTCCAAAATCTTAAAAAGTAGTTAGATGAGCTTGAGGGTCGACAACTATATCTTATATACATATGTATAGGTGTGTTCCCAAAAAACAAGCTGTTTTAGACTATATTATGTTCAAATTCCTCTCTCCAAATCAAACATGTACTGCGTTTTCAAAAAAATGCTTATGCAAACTCAATTCAAAGCACATACTTAGCTTTCTTTGGGGAGTCTTCTTAAGTGAGGATTTCTAAACGATCTGGCAAATTGAGGGCTAAGCAGCTCAAATGAATATTTGGAGTCAAATGGGATTTTCTTAAGCGAATAGGCATGAAATTAACATCTGCTGTGATTTTTGGCGAATCGCACTGAAAGAATCAAATGAAAGCATGTTTGCCATCATCAGTCATGCAATTTCTTAGGTTCCAAAATCTTAAAGTAGTTAGATAAGCTTGAGGGGTCGACAACATATCTTAAATACATATAGGTGTGTTCCAAAGGAAACAAGCTGTTTGAACTATATATGTTTAAATTCCTCTCTAAATGCAGCGAATGAACATCCAAATCAAACATGTACTGCGTTTTCAAAAAAATGTATGCAAACTCAATTCAAAGCACATGCTTAGCTTTCTTTGGGAGTCTTCTTAAAGTAGAAAGTTTTCTAAACGATCTGGCAGAATTGAGAGCCAAGCAGCTCAAATGAATATTTGAGTCAAATGAAGTTTTTCTCGGCAGATAGGCGCCAAAAATCAGCATCTGCTGTGATTTTTGGCCACGTCCGCGCACTGAAATCAAATGAAAGCATGTTTGCCATCATCAGTCATGCAATTTCTTGCTTCCAAAATCTTAAAGTATAGTTAGATGAGCTTGAAATTGGAAGCAACATATCTTATATCACGTATATTATATAGGTATGTTCCAAAAAAAAACAAGCTGTTTAGACTATATTATGTTCAGAATTCCTCTCTAAATGCATTGAATGAACATCAAATCAAACATGTACTGTGTTTTTCAAAAAATGCTTATACAAACTCAATTCAAAAGCACATACTTACCTTGCTTCGGGAGTCTTCTTAAAGTGAAAAGTTTTCTAAGCGATCTGGCAAGAGTGAAACCTAGCAGCTCAAATGAATATTTGAGTCAAATGAAGTTATCTCGGCGAATAGGCGTAAGAAATCAACATCTTCTGTGATTTGGCCTGTCTGTACTGAGAAATATACTGAAAGCATGTTTGCCATCATCAGTCATGCAATTTCTTAGGTTCCAAAATCTTAAAAGTAGTTAAGATGAGCTTGAGGGTGCGACAGCATATCTTATATACATATAAAGTACATTTCCAAAAAACAAGCTGTTTTAGACTATATTATTTTTCAAATTCACTCTCCTGGGTATGATGAACATCAAATCAAACATGTACTCGCGTTTTCAAAAAATGCTTATACCGACTCAATTCAAAGCACATACTTAGCTTTCTTTGAGTCTTCTTAAAGAGTGAAAAGTTTTTCTAAAAGCGATCTGGCAGAATTGAGGAAACCTAGCAGCTCAAGCGAATATTTGGAGTCAAATGAATATTTCTCAGCTTGAATAGGCGTAAAAATCAACATCTGCTGTGATTTTTTGGCGTCCTGCGCACTGAAATCAAATGAAAAGCATATTTGCCATTATCAGTCATGCAATTTCTTAGCTTCAAAATCTTAAAGTAGTTAAGATGAGCTTGAGGGGTCGACAACGCATATATTATACATATGTATATAGGTATGTTCCAAAAAAAAAAGCTGTTTGGAACTATAATATGTTCAAATTCCCTCTCTAAATGAATGAACATCAAATCAAACATGTACTTTCACGTTTTCAAAAATGCTTGTACAAACTCAATTCAACACATACTTACCTTGCTTATGAGTCTTCTTAAAGTAGAGTACAAAACGATCTGGCAAGAATTAAGAGCCTAACGCTCAAATAGATATTTGGGTCAAATGAGGATTTTTCTCGTGAATAGACACCAAAATCAACATCTGCTGTGATTTTGGAAAGTCTCTTGTACTGAAGAATCAAATGAAAGCTTATGTTTGCCATCATCAGTCATGCAATTTCTTGGGTTCCCAAATCTTAAAGTAGTTAGATGAGCTTGAGGGGTCCACAACATGTCTTATATACATATATGTTCCAAAAGAAACAAGCTGTTTAGACTATATTATGTTCAAATACCCTCTCTCGTCGCCAATGAACATCAAATCAAACATGTACTGCGTTTCAAAAAAATGTATACAAACTCAATTCAAAGCATACTTAGCTCTTTGGGAGTCTTCTTGAAGTAGAAGTTTTCCTAGCGATCTGGCAAGAATTAAGGCGTAGCAGCTCAAATGAATATTTGGGTCAAATAGTAAGGATTTTTCTGCTTGAATAGACACAAAAATCAACATCTGCTGTGATTTTGGAAAGTCTCATACTGAAATCAAAAGAAAGCATGTTTGCCATCATCAGTCAAGCAATTTCTTAGGTTCCAAAATCTCTTAAAGTAGTTAGATGAGCTTGAGGGTGACAACATATCTTATATACATATATGTTCCAAAGAAACAAGCTGTTTAGAATATATTATGTTCAAATTCCCTCTCTAAATCGCTGAATGAACATCAAATCAAACATGTACTGTATTTTTCAAAAAATACATGGCACAAACTCAATTCCAAAGGCACATACTTACCTTGCTTATGGAGTCTTCTTAAAAGTACAAAAGTTTTCTAAAAACGATCTGGCAAGAATTGCAGACTAGCAGCTCAAATGAATGTTGCATTCAAATAAAGTTTTCTACAGCTGAAAAAAGGCGCCAAAAAATCAACATCTGCTGTGATTTTTGGAAAGTCTTTAAAATCAAATGAAAGCATGTTTGCCATATCAGTCATGCAATTTCTTGGAGTTTCAAAATCTTAAAAAAGTAGTTAGATGAGCTTGAGGGGTCGACAACATATCTTATATACATATATGTTCCCACGAAAAACAAGCTGTTTAGACTATATTATGTTCAATTCCCTCTCTCATCGAGGAATGAACATCAAATCAAACGTATGCTCGTTTTTAAAAAAGTGCTTATGCAAACTCAATTCAAAGCATACTAAGCTTTTCTTTGGGAGTCTTCTTGAAGTAGAAAGGATTTTTCTAAAGCGATCTGGCAAAATTAAGAGCCCTAGCAGCTCAAATGAATATTTGAGTCAAATGAAGTTTTCTGGGCGAATAAAGCAAAAATCAACATCTGCTGTGATTTTTGCAAATCTGCGCACTGAAAATCAAATAAGCTTATGTTTGCCATCATCAGTCATGCAATTTCGTTCCAAAATCTTAAAGTAGTTAGGAATGAGCTTGAGAATTGAGCAACATATCTTATTTACATATATGTTCCAAAAAAGCAAGCTGTTTAGACTATATTATGTTCAAATTCCCTCTCTCAAATGTGAATGAACATCAAATCAAACATGTACTGCGTTTCCAAAAATGCTTATTCAATCTCAATTCAAAGCACATACTTAACTTTCTTTGGGAGTCTTCTTAAAGTACAAAGTTTTCTGGCTTGATCCTGGCAAATTGAAATGGCAGCTCAAATGAATATTTAGGTCAAATGAGGATTTTCTTTCGGCGAATACCGTAAAAAATCAACATCTGCTTGTGATTTTGGCCGATCCTTCTTACTGAAATCAAATGAAAGCATGTTTGCCCATCATCAGTCATGCACAATTTCTTAGGTTCCAAAATCTTAAAAGTAGTTAGATGAGCGAGGAATTAAAACATATCTTATATACATATAGGTGTGTTCCAAAGGAAACAAGCTGTTTAGACTATATGTTCAAATTCCTCTCTCGTCAGCGAATAGACATCAAATCAAACATATTACTTCGTTTTCATAATAATGCTTATTCAATCTCAATTCAAATCACATATTTTGATTTCTTTGTGAGTCTTCTTAAAGTAGAAGTTTTCTAAAAGCGATCTGGCAGAATTGAGAGCCAAGCAGCTCAAATGATATTTGAATCAAATGAGATTTTCTCGGCGAATAAGCGCCAAAAATCAACATCTGCTGTGATTTTGGCCGTCCTTTTACTGAAATCAAATGAAAGCATGTTTGCATCATCAGTCATGCAATTTCTTAGCTTCAAAATCTTAAAGTAGTTAGATGAGCTTGAGGGTCGACAACATATCTTATATACATGCTGTATATAGGTATGTTCAAAAAACAAGCTGTTTAAGACTATTATGTTCAATTCCTCTAAATGGAAGTGAATAGACATCAAGTAAACATGTATGTGTTTCAAAATGTATACAAGCTCAATTCAAAGCACATACTTACCTTGCTTGAGTCTTCTTAAAAGTAGAAAGTTTTTCTAAAAGCGATCTGGCAAAAATTAAGAGCCTAGCAGCTCAAATGAATATTTGAGTCAAATGAGATTATCTCGTGAATAGGCATGAAATCAACATCTTCTGTGATTTTGGCCTGTCTGCGCACTGAAATATACTGAAAGCATGTTTGCCATCATCAGTCATGCAATTTCTTAGGTTCCAAAATCTTAAAGTAGTTAGATGAGCAGAGATTGACAACATATCTTATATACATATAGGTATGTTCCAAAAAAAAAAGGCAGCTGTTTAGACTATATTATTTTTCAAATTCACTCTCTAAATTAGCAGATAACATCAAATCAAACATGTACTGAGTTTTCAAAAATGTATGCAAACTCAATTCAAGCACATACTTAGCTTTCTTTTGGGGTCTTCTTAAAAGAGTAGAAAGTTTTCTAAAAGCGATCTGGCAAGGTGAGAGCCTAGCAGCTCAAGCGAATATTTGGAGTCAAATGAATATTTTCTCCAGCCGAATAGGCGTAAAAATCAACATCTGCTGTGATTTTTGGCCCGTCTGCCTTACTGAAATCAAATGAAGCTTATGTTTGCCATTATCAGTCATGCAATTTCTTAGCTTCCAAAATCTTAAAGTAGTTAGATGAGCTGGAGGGGTCGACAACATATATTATATACATATGTATATAGGTATGTTCCAAAAAAAAAAGCTGTTTAGACTATATTATGTTCAAATTCCCTCTAACGTCTCGAATGAACAGCAAATCAAAAAAGAACTGCGATTTCAAAAAATGATTGTACAAACTCAATTCAAAAGCACATACTTACACCTTGCTTATGGAGTCTTCTTAGTAAAGGAAATTTTCTAAAACGATCTGGCAAGAATTAAGAGCCTAGCAGCTCAAATGAATATTTGAGTCAAATGAAGTTTTCTCGGCGAATAGACGCAAAATCAACATCTGCTGTGTGATTTTGGAAAGTCCTGCACTGAAATCAAATAAACTTATGTTTGCCATCATCAGTCATGCAATTTCTTGGGTTCCCAAAATCTTAAAAGTAGTTAGATGAGCTTGAGAGTTCGACAACATATCTTATATACATATATGTTCCAAAAGAAACAAGCTGTTTTAGACTATATTATGTTCAAATACCCTCTCTAAATGCAAATGAACATCAAATCAAGCATGTACTGTAGTTTTCAAAAATGTATACAAGCTCAATTCAAAGCATACTA
>NW_024401903.1:0-4786 GCF_016859285.1 Xiphias gladius
ACTTGGCTGCAGCTACTGACCGGGATGGTAAGGGCCACCTGTAAGATCGCCTTCAATGGTGGGAGCGTCTTGGGATCAAGGAGCTTGAACACACTCAGGCAGAATTTTGGCTGACTGAATATTCTGGCCCGTTAAAAGTGGCGTACCAGCTCCTCTGAAAGGACCTCTTCTGAAGTCCAAAAGGTTTGGAAGGAAAATCCATATCTTTTACGTGCTTTGGACCTGTGTCTGTGTGTCCTGAATCTATCTCCTGTCTTTCCCTCGTCCCCCCTCCCTGGCTCCTCTGTGAAGCAGCAGTAAATGACAAGTTTTAGCTCTCTACTTTTATCTACCCACAACAGAACTCACAACAACTCTATCAACTGTCTCGTATGCTCTATGTTTTACTTAATGAACATATTTTCTCCCTTTTATATTTACATATGAATCACTCTCCACTTACAGAGTATTTTTGTGTCATTGTCCTATATAAGTGTACATTGCATAGCCTTCAAGCCTTGCCTTAGTGAATTAGCTAGCTTTCGTATTCGCTCCCTATGACTTTTGCATGCACCCTGTCAGATATGCCAAGGATGTGTTGCCAAAACACTACAGGAGTTCAGAAAATACAGTAGCCACAACACAATGCTCAGCCAGAACAGCCGTGTCAACTCACTGCCATTATAAAATCATGTGCCACAGCCATATTCATTACAAAAAAAGCACATCCATGGCTACAGCCACGATCGGCGACAGCATCGTCTCATGGCTATAGTCATGATTACAGTGACGATGAGGTAATATTTGACTTATTCTTTAATAATTTTTGTTTCTGTGAGTCAAAAAAGGAGCTTAAGATGAGTATTATTCTCTTTCACTACGACTAACTCTTCTTTGTCTCATTTTCTTGGCAGAGTCGGGCTTCCACACGTATTTCCCAAAGCAAAGACATCTGGATTGCCAGCTCCTTCACTTGCAGGGCTTGCAATGTTTCTCTCCTCAGCCACTAGAGGCCACTGGTGTTTTAGTCACAATCAACCCAACAAGTAACCTCTTGCATGCAAGACTTTGATTGTTTTGCAGCAGCCTGTATATGTTACTATTTACAATTATCAGTGGGTATAATCCAGTCATTGTAGTTTCAGTCCAAACCTATGGGTAAAGGTGTTTCTGGATGTTGCTCATTTTATAGCTGAGAACAAAGATTGAACAAACATGTCAGAAATGTATTCAACAACCATATTTAACAATAAATAACTGCATTAGGTAATGTGAGTGTAATACAGTGATTATGTCATCAATATAATAGTGAGACCTGGGTTAAATCCTAGCTTGGCACACTGTGTTCTCCACGAGGAACCGCAGACGTTGCTCAACTCTAAAATCACCATCATACTTTGCACAGAAACTAATCAGGTATATGAAATTCACTGGCCCTCACTTAACTGTTAGTCAAATGCAATCAAAGGAGGAATTGCAAAAATACACTAGTGCGCACTTAAGGTGGATGTGATGCTGTAATGCTAAGTTTTACTATAACTGACTCTCAGAGGAACAAACAACCTTTAAACCCTCCAGAAAGCTACAAAAACCATGTCAAATCTTGGCATAAAATATTTGTAATGGCAGGAGATGTCTGTATCAGCTTGCAGCGACCAGTTAATTTATATCTCACTGTTGCTCTGAGAAGACAGTAACTTCTGTATCCTTGACTACACTGCATTTCCTCCCTGAGCCAAGCGGTGTTCCCGGTGAGCTGCGAACAGATATTTCAGCGAGTGACTCATAACGTGTGCTTCTGTTCTGCGCTTGACATCAGCGAAACCTACAAGGAGACACAATGTTGTTTTCCACATGACCCAAATTGTTATCAATTTGCCTGAGAGATAAGATATGACCTAAAGAATATCAGCATTTACTTTGGAATGAGTTACAGCAACGGTCATTGCCATTTTTTAAATAGTTATACACCCATACTGTCAGGTGACCAGTCGGTCGTTTTATCAATACAGACATCAAACAACACTTTGAAATAGCTGGCCTCCTTTTTATAACGTACACACTTCTATCATTTAGCTGACAGGTCAGACAGGTAAGGCTTGTAATGTAGGGTTGTCTTCATGTTTTCCAGGAATAACGTTAACATGGGAGTTCAGCCGAACACTTGCTGAGTTCCTCTCAATGTTCTTCTGGAAAGACTGTCTTTGGTCGTTTGGTGGTGTCTTAAATGTGTGCGTGCAAAACAGGTCTTGCCTTTTAAACATGTCCCGATTCATTCATTGAAAAGTGAATTCTATTCTTTTCTTCTTTTTTTTCAATAAAACGTCCACTTCTACAACAGGTTAGCCCGTTGTTCTTCTAACGCAGTGCATTGCTATGGCGGTGTGAACCAAACACAAAAAATGCGTCTTCATATAAGTGTTGCTAGGTGTATTTGTAATACGCCCAATTTACTAGAAGACCCCAACGATTTCTGCCTGACTTTATTCGTGTTCAGGGAACTAAACAGGTTTACAGATAAGCATAGAAACCACAAAACCTCCTGAATTTGGAATGTAGTTCCGTGGCGTCTGTTCATCCCAAAGAGCAGCCAGGCAAGTCGCTGCGAGTTTAACGCAGCTTCGCAGCGTTACACCAGATATGGATAATACTCACCACAGTCACATAAACTAGTTTTTTTCTGGTGCGGCTTGTTCACAGACAGATCCCACTGTTAAAAAAAGGGCACCGCAGTGGACAACATGTTCCCGTCTGTGTAACCGGAGGGCTAACCTATATGTGCCATCAGCAGATAAGTGACTGCTGTTTCCTACGTCGCCTGTCTGAGCTGCATCAAGTCAGCCATCGTTACCGCCGCAACGAAATCGGAAGTTGAAGCATAAATGTAGCGTCCGACTTTAACAGAAAAAATTGCACGACTGAGGGTGCTTAAAGCTTTCTAAGCGCCATCTGTAGGTTATTATTTTAAAGCGTATATCTAATTTTCACCCACACTTGCCATTTTAACTCTTTAGCGTGCATTTCATTCTGAAATAAACAGCCTGCGTATCGCTGTCTGACTTGATACAGACAGGGAAAACGGAAGTGTTGAAACATCCGATTCGTGTCCGTCCTTGTCCGCGGTTCTCAAGACTCCTCCATGCCCCTCTACTGAAAGGTGAAATATATTTGGAATTTGACCCATTCACAAGCTGCGACATAACCGAATAAAGCACTTTTCTATGTTGTTACATCTGAAACGCAACACTGTCTGTATGAAGTAACTATTCGCATTTCTTGTTGGATATTCAATAGAAGGATCAAAAAGACGCCCAAGTACTAAAAAGAGACACGAAACAACTAGAAAATGACCCAACACCACAAAAAAGACGCTCAACCACAAGGAGACAGATAAGGGTTCAAAAGAGACACAAGACGTAAGAGACCCACAACAACCACAGTGACTACAAAGACTCAGAAAACGTCTACAAAGAAACACAAAACAAATACAAAGACATGCAAAACGACCAAGAGCCATTAAATGACGCAAAAAAAGCCCAGAGAGACGCACAATGACCACAAACGAATGCAAAAACAACCACAAGGAGACGTACAATGATTAAAAAAGAAGCACAACAACTGAAAAGAGACCCACGACAACAATGACTACAAAGAGACGCAAAACGACCAACAACCATAAAGTGACGCAAAACAAACACAAAGATACACACAAGGACTAATAACAGAGACAAACTGACTAGGAAGACGCACAAAACAACTTAAAAGGTTGTTTGTCGTCGTTTTGTGTCTCTTTAAATCTGAGGGCCTTGCTTCTATGTACGGCGTGGAGAGGCCTTTTATATGTCTGTGCTCAGGGGCCAGTTATTTTATAATCTCTAGGCTATGTGGATTTACAAATAGCTGTTATTTATTATTATTATTATTATTATTATTATTATTGTTAAATATTCCAAAATGTAAAGTTTTCTATTTGGCTGATTAAACTGAATAAATAACTATTAATAATGCACAGTTGATTATTGCAGAGGGCTTCAAATTTGAGTCCAATACAATTGAACTAATTTTACAAATGTGCCCCTTCTTAAAACTGTCTTCCAGTCTGCCACCCCCCATTCAAAAGTTTCTGCCCCCCCACACACACACACACACACACACACACACACACAATTGGTCCACTAACAATTTAATGCTCCACTCACATTTTAGCATGAACCTTGTAGCTAAAACTAGGGCTTCTAAAACCGAAATGTTTTAGTGTTTTAACGCTCCCTTTAGTGACTGAACAGTTGCAGGAATTTACAATTTTCTCTTTCTTTTTTTTTTTCTTAAGGCGCCATAGAAAGTTTACACGAGAGACATCGTAGAGTAAAAAATGCGCGCGCGTGTGTGTGTTTGTATACTTCTATCATTGTGAGGACCAGTTTGAGGTTAGACCTTACGCAATGGGGACATTTGGGGAAAGTGAGGACATTGTGACAGGTCCTCACACCTCTGAAGGGCTGCTTTAGAGTCTTGGCTTGGTTTTAGTGTTGAGGTTAGAATCAGGTTTAGGTTAGGGTCAGGGTAAGGGGCTATGGAATGCATCATGTCAATGACGGGTCCCCACGAGTGTAGTAAAACAAGGATGGGTGTGTGTGTCTGCGTGCGCGCTCGAGGGCTTTGATGTTTGAGGCTTAATTGTGACGTGATGATTCTTTATGACGAATTCTGTTCTACAGTCAATTTCTCACCTGAGCAGAGACAGTGAACAGATCGAAAGAGACTTTCACCGAGAAAACTACGGCGAAATAACTCACCAGAATAAAGT
>NW_024401904.1:0-7181 GCF_016859285.1 Xiphias gladius
TTAAAAGGTTGTTTGTCGTCGTTTTGTGTCTCTTTAAATCTGAGGGCCTTGCTTCTATGTACGAGCGGTGGAGAGGCCTTTTATATGTCTGTGCTCAGGGGCCAGTTATTTTATAATCTCTAGGCTATGTGGATTTACAAATAGCTGTTATTTATTATTATTATTATTATTATTATTATTGTTAAATATTCCAAAATGTAAAGTTTTCTATTTGGCTGATTAAACTGAATAAATAACTATTAATAATGCACAGTTGATTATTGCAGAGGGCTTCAAATTTGAGTCCAATACAATTGAACTAATTTTACAAATGTGCCCCCTTCTTAAAACTGTCTTCCAGTCTGCCACCCCCCATTCAAAAGTTTCTGCCCCCCCGGCACACACACACACACACACACACACACACACACAATTGGTCCACTAACAATTTAATGCTCCACTCACATTTTAGCATGAACCTTGTAGCTAAAACTAGGGCTTCTAAAACCGAAATGTTTTTGTGTTTTAACGCTCCCTTTAGTGACTGAACAGTTGCAGGAATTTACAATTTTCTCTTTCTTTGTTTTTTTTTTCTTAAGGCGCCATAGAAAGTTTACACGAGAGACATCGTAGAGTAAAAAATGCGCGCGCGTGTGTGTTTGTATACTTCTATCATTGTGAGGACCAGTTTGAGGTTAGACCTTACGCAATGGGGACATTTGGGGAAAGTGAGGACATTGTGACAGGTCCTCACACCTCTGAAGGGCTGCTTTAGAGTCTTGGCTTGGTTTTAGTGTTGAGGTTAGAATCAGGTTTAGGTTAGGGTCAGGGTAAGGGGCTATGGAATGCATCATGTCAATGACGGGTCCCCACGAGTGTAGTAAAACAAGGATGGGTGTGTGTGTCTGCGTGCGCGCTCGAGGGCTTTGATGTTTGAGGCTTAATTGTGACGTGATGATTCTTTATGACGAATTCTGTTCTACAGTCAATTTCTCACCTGAGCAGAGACAGTGAACAGATCGAAAGAGACTTTCACCGAGAAAACTACGGCGAAATAACTCACCAGAATAAAGTACCCCATTGTGTTTGAATGGATACTTCAGCGCTCCACATGGATAACAAGGTAAGAGGATTTAGACTTGAATCGCACACACACACACACACACACACACACACACACACACACACACACACAAACATACATACATAGACACACACACACACACACACACACACACACACACACACACACACAAACACACAAACATACACACAAAAATAAATACATTCACAAGTTGAGCTCAACTTCAGCGGCTCTGGGAGAAAGTTTACCATCAGTTTACCTTTTGATGAAAAACTCTTATCAGAGATTTCTATGTCTGTCAGCTGTAACGTTATTTAAAATGAAGAGAAAGTGAATTATTCAATGTGAAGAGTTCTGTTGGGTCAAATATTATCTGCACTGTAATATCTGACAGTTAATTGTTCAAAGGCAACATTTGACATAAACGCTTTCATTTGGACCATGAGCTTTTAGAATGCATCTAGTCACAGATTTCTGTCTGGCCTGTCTGAACGCAGACAGGCTGCAGAATGAATGAAGAGATGGTTTGTGGTTTGCGCACAGCACCACGTACCATGAGTGTTAATAAACTGTGTGGTCATGTAGATTTTTTTACGGTCCCGTCACAGTGGTGTATAAAAGATGCCTGGTTGCTAAAATCTGATTGTTCTTCTTTCTAGATTCCATCAGATGAACTGGGAAAATTGAGGTGCAGCAACCTGGACGTTCCCCTGTTGATACCAGCCCCGCTTGAGTCACTTGACAGCCAAGGATGTCTGGAAAGTGATTGGCAAGAACGTTGCTGTTCAGACAAGGAGATGGACATCCAGGAATACGCTGAGGAGGATGACATTGAAGAATCTGTCAGCTTTATAACAGCGAGGCAGAGTTTAGACCTCTCAGCCCGTCTGGACACCCCAAAGGGTTGCTGTCCAGACGAGGACATGAGTGAGGAGGATCCTCTTGCTGAATCTGTCAGCTTTATAACAGCGAGGCAGAGTTTAGACCTCTCAGCCCATCTGGACACCCCAAAGGGTTGCTGTCCAGACGAGGACATGAGTGAGGAGGATCCTCTTGCTGAATCTGTCAGCTTTATAACAGCGAGGCAGAGTCTAGACCTCTCAGCCCGTCTGGACACCCCAAAGGGTTGCTGTCCAGACGAGGACATGAGTGAGGAGGATCCTTTTGCTGAATCTGTCAGCTTTATAACAGCGAGGCAGAGTTTAGACCTCTCAGCCCGTCTGGACACCCCAAAGGGTTGCTGTCCAGACGAGGACATGAGTGAGGAGGATCCTCTTGCTGAATCTGTCAGCTTTATAACAGCGAGGCAGAGTTTAGACCTCTCAGCCCGTCTGGACACCCCAAAGGGTTGCTGTCCAGACGAGGACATGAGTGAGGAGGATCCTCTTGCTGAATCTGTCAGCTTTATAACAGCGAGGCAGAATTCAGAGCGCTCTGCCAGCCCTGTAGAGCAGTTGCCACAGCGAGAGACGACCTTTCTCACTGTGTTTCTCAGGGAGCTGGTGGAGCACATCGCCGACGCCACGGGGACATCCATATGTGACGTGGACTTTGACGGAATGTTGACACGTCTGAGAGAGAGGATTGCGGGAGAAATAAGTTCAACTCTCCGCAGACTGTTGGAAAGATCCACTTCCCGTCTACAAGAAGCTTTGTCGGAAGTTTGGATCTCCAAAGCTGCGGGCTGCCATGGTGTCCAGGGACGGGGCTTTTGAGAAAGCTGTTGCCAAAATTTTAAAAGCGCAGCTGAAGAAGTCCAAAGAAGCCCTTTCGACGGACCACCCTTCAAGGAAGCAGAGGCGCCCCGCCATCATAAGGATGTTCTCTTCCGTGGCCAGGACTCTGAGGAAGCCCTTCACCTCCTGCACCAGCGGTGGATCACTGGATGACTAGTACACGCAAATATCCCGTGTCCAGTCTTTAACCCCAGTCATGATTGTTTCGTATTAATCTTGAAAATGAAAAACCAAATGAAAAATCATCGGATCATTTTTCAAGATTAATACACACTCTTAGAAAGAATGTGTTTGATAAAGTACCAGAAAGATTAGTTTGACAAAGTAGAGCTTAAGCTTCTTCTCTACTTTGTCAAACAAGTCTGATTTGTGCTAAAAGAGCTTTTCTAACGACAAATGAAAAGAACACATCTCTTTTAAGAGTGAGGGCAGCACGGTGGCTCTTTGTTGCCTCACAGGAAGACGGCTGAGGGTTTGGTTTACTCGGCCCTTTCTGTGAAGAGTTTGCATGTTCTCCCCGTGTTGACGTGGGTTTACTCCGGGTGCTCCGTTTCCTCCCACATTCCAAAAACATGCAGCTAAAACTCTAAATGTCCCACACATCTGCAACTGATTCTTCATGTGGACTGGAAATAAATTTAGCTAAAAATTAAAACTGACACATGGTTGTGACATCTCTTTTGCCATCATTTACTGTGAGAATTAGAACAGTATTCAAAGTACGGATGGAGGACGAATGAATGGAAAACCCAACATGAAGCGTCTTAGTTAGATGTTGTTCCACCTTGAGCCTCCAAAGCAGCTTCATTGCTTCATTGCTATGGAGGCATCTGCATTTGTTAGGATTTGCACTCATTTATTCAGGTTTTTCCTTCAATTTCTCACCCATCTGTAGTTTCTCTAGAAGCTTTGCAAAGTTGAAGGTAAAGCAGTGGGTTAGTTTGCAGTAAATCTCATCAACCATTAGATGGTGGCAAATAGCTCATCATTGTTTCTGCACACTGTTCACGTTGTGACATACACAAGCTGAGCACAGAGCAGTTACCGGTTTGGTGGCTGTGGATTAAGGAACATTGACTGCTATAGGTGAAGTAGTTTTGGCTCAAATCTGCTGATGCAGCAGTTCAGTGTTTTTAGTTTTGGCCTAACAGATGACAAGGATGCAAAATAAAAACGTTCAATGAGGCAGTATATCATGTAAAACTGTGTTTCCGAGCATTCGGGTCAAAGCCCAGTCAAATCCAGTGTTTCTTGCTGCCTCCAACAGTTAAATCAGTCAACCGAGGACCAACTCTTACCTAAACAGGGCTATCTTTTCCTTTAATAAAGTAAGATTCTCCCATCTTCTAAAACTCATGTCAGAAAATATAGCAACTATGTATTTTTTCATTGCATAAAACGAGACCACATATTTGAAGTTAGTATTAGAATATTGGGTCAATAGCTTACGTATTGGCTAAAACTGAAAAAAACGTCTGTCCATCACAATGTCAGACAGAGACAAATGGAGCGACAAGGTGTTTTCCACACAAAAGTGATGAAAGCTTAGATCAGGCTCTTGGTAAATTCAAAATCAGCCCTGTCCATACACAATGTGTCTGATTAAGAAATTATTCAAAAAGGCCCAAGATGGTTGCGGTTGAGTTGATATTCTAAGTGTCTTGGGCATCCAGACTGCCATATTTGGAAATAAACATAACTTTAAAAACGTATGATGACCACGATCTGAACATGTCGAACTCCTGTTTCTTTCTATTGCATCTACCGCTTGACAGGATCTTGCTGTGTACCGAACAAGATGATCATACACAACAGTGTGTGTGTGTGTGTGTGTGTGTGTGTGTGTGTGTGTGTGTGTGTGTGTGTGTGTGTGTGTGTGTGTGTGTGTGTGTGTGTGTGTATGCACCAGAGCACTTTTCTCCAGATGTGGAGTATTAATGAAGTTCACCTTGTAACTGGAAGCGCTGGTCCGAATGGTCCCATGTTCTCATCAGTCCTCACACTCCTGGGGCCTTGTGGGGGCATGATTGGGACAATTGTGGGTCTCTGTAGCCTTATGTTTTGTTTTACTTAAAATCTTCTCAGTTTGCTGCTGAAAACCGCATGACGCCATGTTTGACCCACAATCCTGTCTCTACATGTTGATTTGGAAATACAATTCAAAACAATGGAGCAAGTACAAAGAATCACCAAACTAAAATGTAAATCATAAACTTTCTTCAGACCTAGATCAAAGCCAGTTGTTAACTGCAGACTATGGCCGCTTTTACCAGTAAGATGTGACTTATTCATTTACCGCTACACTGGAGCGGGTGGAACGACAACTAGGTTTGCTCTTACTGTAGACTTAGCAGAGCAGCTGGGTCTAGCGCTGCCACAGTTTAATGTGACCCTAATAGGTATAGTGTCAGGTGGAGCAAGGTTCAGCAGGACCCAGGAGAGCTGTTCATCATTATGGACAGAAGCGGCCTCTAGAGCGGGTCATGTTGAGGTAGATGTCAGTCAGAATCAAAAGCAATACTCTCGATGAGGTTTTTAGCACGTTCTTTATGGAATTAATTCACGCACTATTCCATCGCGGGGGGTAAATATTCGTCAGTGCTCATTATTCCATGTGGGCTGACGGTGACAAAACACAGCTATACTGTTGGATGCCAGCTACAGGCCAGTATTCAGTGCAGCAACAGATTTACATCACGCAGCTTTCTATTGTTTTTATAACTTACTGCAGTGTAATAAGTGGATTCTGTGCTGTGCTCCTCTCCATCTGATGAAATCTGTCTTCACGGCCTCATCCCTTCCTCTGTTGTGCTCTTGTTGATCCTTGAAGTTCTCTCTCTCTCGTATCCATTAAAATTGTTGGTCAACGTCTTCTCTGTATTTTCCCACTCCTTTGGTATCCGTCGGGTTTTTGTCCTTTCATGTCATGTCTTTCCATTCCCAAGATCTTTATTCTTCTAATGTGCTTTATCTCCTCTCCTCTCCTGGCCTTTGTACTGCTGTGTCCAAATCTGGGGAGGAGGCTTGAGGGTGTGACGTCTTGAATTCAGTCGAGTGAACGAGTCAATCTTTGTCATCATGGAAGCCCCCGACCAACTCTCAGTTTCAGTTGATCACTCTTCATATGAGCTGAACCCATCTGTTTTGATCATGATATAACTTTGAATTATATAATTTCCCAAATGATGTCATTCATTTCATCAACTCATAAACAACTCATTCAATCCAAGTCTTGACTGGATTGAACAGATTCTCCCTTAGATGATGGAACGCCTCCCAATGAGATTAAAATATATATATCGCAATAATTTATCCACTTTACACCCAATGATGGAAATGAAATAATCATATCCTTTGATCATTGAGGATTGACTTTATCTGAATTGTTTATATTGATGATTCTCTTTCACAATCAACTTTTGTTCATTTTTCACTTTTCCCATTGAGTTTAGTCAACCAACAAGTAACCCTCTTGACTTTGGATTATAATCTATAATCTGTCAGAAGTTTTCAAACCATGGAAAAAAGAAATGGATGTCATTTATAATGATTTAGATGCTGAAAAATAATCTTTATTAGTAGAGATGAGAGACTGTTAATCATTATATTTTATTCAAAACGCATCACCATCTTGCACAGAAACTAATCAGGTATATGAAATTCACTGGCCCTCACTTAACTGTTAGTCAAATGCAATCAAAGGAGGAATTGCAAATACACTAGTGCACTTAAGGTGGATGATGTAATGCTAGCAAAGCTTACTATAACTGACTCTCAGGAGAACAAAACAACCTTTAAACCTCCAGAAAGCTACAAAACCATGTCAAATCTTACATGTGTAACATTTGTAATGGCAGGAGAGATGTCTGGTATCAGCTTGCAGCGACCAGTTAATTTATATCTCACTGTTGCTCTGGAGAAGACAGTAACTTCTGCATCCTGATCACACTGCATTTCCTCCTGAGCTGCCGGAAGTTCGTGAGCTGCTAAATGATATTTCACAGTGACTCTCAACGGTGCTTCTGTTCTGCGCCACATCAGAAACCTACAAGGAGACACAATGTTGTTTTCTACATGACCAAATTGTTATCAATTTGCCTGAGAGATAAGATATGACCCAGCTGAATATCAGCATTTACTTTGGAATGAGTTACAGCAACGGTCACGCCATTTCAAATAGTTATAATCTATACTGGTCAGGTGACCAGTCGGGTCGCTTTATCAATACAGACATCAAACAACACTTTGAAATAGCTGGCCTCCTTTTTATAACGTACACACTTTATCATTTAGAAGGACAGGTCAGACAGGTAAGGCTTTGTAATGTAGGTTGTCTCTTACGTTTTCCAGGAATAACGCTAACATGGGGAGTTCAGCCTAAC
>NW_024401905.1:0-43716 GCF_016859285.1 Xiphias gladius
GTAACATACACTGGTGTCATGAGTCAGTCTTTACATGAAAGCATACAACGTGATGGTTTCCTTCATATTCTGCTACCTTTCAATCATTGGGAGCAAGTCATTTGTTTGAATCACCTTCTACATGAAATAGAGAGTTTATCTACACAGAGCTTTTAAAAGGTCTCATTCTTAGCCAAAGTAAGTTAAAATAGACAAAAGATGTCATTTTAGAAAGTATTCACATAGAGTTCTAAATAACCATGTTTTCCTTCATATTCCTCAGCTTTTTGTTGGTTGTGAACATGTGTGAGGTGTTTGCACAGCCAACTAGTAGGGAAACACAACTTAATTCAACACTGATTTCAAACTGTTCTTCTCTGTAACATACACTGTTGTCAATAGTCAGTCTTTACATGAAACCACACAACGTGATGTATTCCTTCCTTTTCTGCTACCTTTCAATCATTGGGAGCAAGTCATTTGTTTGAATCACCTTCTACATGAAATAGAGAGTTTATCTACACAGAGCTTTTAAAAGGTCTCATTCTTAGCCAAAGTAAGTATAAAAAGACAAAAGATGTCATTTTAGAAAGTATTCACATAGAGTTCTAAATAACCATGTTTTCCTTCATATTCCTCAGCTTTTTGTTGGTTGTGAACATGTGTGAGGTGTTTGCACAGCCAACTAGTAGGGAAACACAACTTAATTCAACACTGATTTCAAACTGTTCTTCTCTGTAACATACACTGTTGTCAATAGTCAGTCTTTACATGAAAGCATACAACGTGATGTATTCCTTCATATTCTGCTACCTTTCAATCATTGGGAGCAAGTCATTTGTTTGAATCACCTTCTACATGAAATAGAGAGTTTATCTACACAGAGCGTTTAAAAGGTCTCATTCTTAGCCAAAGTAAGTATAAATAGACAAAAGATGTCATTTTAGAAAGTATTCACATAGAGTTCTAAATAACCATGTTTTCCTTCATATTCCTCAGCTTTTTGTTGGTTGTGAACATGTGTGAGGTGTTTGCACAGCCAACTAGTAGGGAAACACAACTTAATTCAACACTGATTTCAAACTGTTCTTCTCTGTAACATACACTGTTGTCAATAGTCAGTCTTTACATGAAACCACACAACGTGATGTATTCCTTGCTTTTCTGCTACCTTTCAATCATTGGGAGCAAGTCATTTGTTTGAATCACCTTCTACATGAAATAGAGAGTTTATCTACACAGAGCTTTTAAGGGTCTCATTCTTAGCCAAAGTAAGTATAAAAAGACAAAAGATGTCATTTTAGAAAGTATTCACATAGAGTTCTAAATAACCATGTTTTCCTTCATATTCCTCAGCTTTTTGTTGGTTGTGAACATGTGTGAGGTGTTTGCACAGCCAACTAGTAGGGAAACACAACTTAATTCAACACTGATTTCAAACTGTTCTTCTCTGTAACATACACTGTTGTCAATAGTCAGTCTTTACATGAAAGCATACAACGTGATGTATTCCTTCATATTCTGCTACCTTTCAATCATTGGGAGCAAGTCATTTGTTTGAATCACCTTCTACATGAAATAGAGAGTTTATCTACACAGAGGGTTTAAAAGGTCTCATTCTTAGCCAAAGTAAGTATAAAAAGACAAAAGATGTCATTTTAGAAAGTATTCACATAGAGTTCTAAATAACCATGTTTTCCTTCATATTCCTCAGCTTTTTGTTGGTTGTGAACATGTGTGAGGTGTTTGCACAGCCAACTAGTAGGGAAACACAACTTAATTCAACACTGATTTCAAACTGTTCTTCTCTGTAACATACACTGTTGTCAATAGTCAGTCTTTACATGAAAGCATACAACGTGATGTATTCCTTCATATTCTGCTACCTTTCAATCATTGGGAGCAAGTCATTTGTTTGAATCACCTTCTACATGAAATAGAGAGTTTATCTACACAGAGCTTTTAAAAGGTCTCATTCTTAGCCAAAGTAAGTATAAAAAGACAAAAGATGTCATTTTAGAAAGTATTCACATAGAGTTCTAAATAACCATGTTTTTCCTTCAATTTCCTCAGCTTTTTGTAGGTTGTGAACATGTGTGAGGTGTTTGCACAGCCAACTAGTAGGGAAACACAACTTAATTCAACACTGATTTCAAACTGTTCTTCTCTGTAGGATACACTGGTGTCATGAGTCAGTCTTTACATGAAACCACACAACGTGATGTATTCCTTCATATTCTGCTACCTTTCAATCATTGGGAGCAAGTCATTTGTTTGAATCACCTTCTACATGAAATAGAGAGTTTATCTACACAGAGCATTTAAAAGGTCTCATTCTTAGCCAAAGTAAGTATAAATAGACAAAAGATGTCATTTTAGAAAGTATTCACATAGAGTTCTAAATAACCATGTTTTCCTTCATATTCCTCAGCTTTTTGTTGGTTGTGAACATGTGTAAGGTGTTTGCACAGCCAACTAGTAGGGAAACACAACTTAATTCAACACTGATTTCAAACTGTTCTTCTCTGTAGGATACACTGGTGTCATGAGTCAGTCTTTACATGAAACCACACAACGTGATGGTTTCCTTCATATTCTGCTACCTTTCAATCATTGGGAGCAAGTCATTTGTTTGAATCACCTTCTACATGAAATAGAGAGTTTATCTACACAGAGGGTTTAAAAGGTCTCATTCTTAGCCAAAGTAAGTATAAATAGACAAAAGATGTCATTTTAGAAAGTATTCACATAGAGTTCTAAATAACCATGTTTTCCTTCATATTCCTCAGCTTTTTGTTGGTTGTGAACATGTGAGGTGTTTGCACAGCCAACTAGTAGGGAAAACACAACTTAATTCAACACTGATTTCAAACTGTTCTTCTCTGTAACATACACTGTTGTCAATAGTCAGTCTTTACATGAAACCACACAACGTGATGTATTCCTTCATATTCTGCTACCTTTCAATCATTGGGAGCAAGTCATTTGTTTGAATCACCTTCTACATGAAATAGAGAGTTTATCTACACAGAGCTTTTAAAAGGTCTCATTCTTAGCCAAAGTAAGTATAAAAAGACAAAAGATGTCATTTTAGAAAGTATTCACATAGAGTTCTAAATAACCATGTTTTCCTTCATATTCCTCAGCTTTTTGTTGGTTGTGAACATGTGTGAGGTGTTTGCACAGCCAACTAGTAGGGAAAAACAACTTAATTCAAAACTGATTTCAAACTGTTCTTTGAACATGTGTAAGGTGTTTGCACAGCCAACTAGTAGGGAAACACAACTTAATTCAACACTGATTTCAAACTGTTCTTCTCTGTAGGATACACTGGTGTCATGAGTCAGTCTTTACATGAAACCACACAAGGCGATGTATTCCTTCATATTCTGCTACCTTTCAATCATTGGGAGCAAGTCATTTGTTTGAATCACCTTCTACATGAAATAGAGAGTTTATCTACACAGAGCGTTTAAAAGGTCTCATTCTTAGCCAAAGTATGTATAAAAAGACAAAAGATGTCATTTTAGAAAGTATTCACATAGAGTTCTAAATAACCATGTTTTCCTTCATATTCCTCAGCTTTTTGTTGGTTGTGAACATGTGTGAGGTGTTTGCACAGCCAACTAGTAGGGAAACACAACTTAATTCAACACTGATTTCAAACTGTTCTTCTCTGTAACATACACTGGTGTCATGAGTCAGTCTTTACATGAAACCACACAACGTGATGTATTCCTTCATATTCTGCTACCTTTCAATCATTGGGAGCAAGTCATTTGTTTGAATCACCTTCTACATGAAATAGAGAGTTTATCTACACAGAGGTTTTAAAAGGTCTCATTCTTAGCCAAAGTAAGTATAAATAGACAAAAGATGTCATTTTAGAAAGTATTCACATAGAGTTCTAAATAACCATGTTTTCCTTCATATTCCTCAGCTTTTTGTTGGTTGTGAACATGTGTGAGGTGTTTGCACAGCCAACTAGTAGGGAAACACAACTTAATTCAACACTGATTTCAAACTGTTCTTCTCTGTAACATACACTGTTGTCAATAGTCAGTCTTTACATGAAAGCATACAACGTGATGTTTTCCTTCATATTCTGCTACCTTTCAATCATTGGGAGCAAGTCATTTGTTTGAATCACCTTCTACATGAAATAGAGAGTTTATCTACACAGAGCTTTTAAAAGGTCTCATTCTTAGCCAAAGTAAGTATAAAAAGACAAAAGATGTCATTTTAGAAAGTATTCACATAGAGTTCTAAATAACCATGTTTTCCTTCATATTCCTCAGCTTTTTGTTGGTTGTGAACATGTGTGAGGTGTTTGCACAGCCAACTAGTAGGGAAACACAACTTAATTCAAAACTGATTTCAAACTGTTCTTTGAACATGTGTAAGGTGTTTGCACAGCCAACTAGTTTGGAAACACAACTTAATTCAACACTGATTTCAAACTGTTCTTCTTTGTAGGACACACTGGTGTCTTGAGTCAATCTTTACATGAAACCACACAAGGCAATGTATTCCTTCATATTCTGCTACCTTTCAATCATTGTGAGCAAGTCATTTGTTTGAATCACCTTCTACATGAAATAGAGAGTTTATCTACACAGAGCGTTTAAAAGGTCTCATTCTTAGCCAAAGTATGTATAAAAAGACAAAAGATGTCATTTTAGAAAGTATTCACATAGAGTTCTAAATAACCATGTTTTCCTTCATATTCCTCAGCTTTTTGTTGGTTGTGAACATGTGTGAGGTGTTTGCACAGCCAACTAGTAGGGAAACACAACTTAATTCAACACTGATTTCAAACTGTTCTTCTCTGTAGGATACACTGGTGTCATGAGTCAGTCTTTACATGAAAGCATACAACGTGATGGTTTTCTTCATATTCTGCTACCTTTCAATCATTGGGAGCAAGTCATTTGTTTGAATCACCTTCTACATGAAATAGAGAGTTTATCTACACAGAGCTTTTAAAAGGTCTCATTCTTAGCCAAAGTAAGTTAAAATAGACACAAGATGTCAGTTTAGAAAGTATTCACATAGGGTTCTGAATAACCATGTTTTTCCTTCAATTTCCTCAGCTTTTTGTAGGTTGTGAACATGTGTGAGGTGTTTGCACAGCCAACTAGTAGGGAAACACAACTTAATTCAACACTGATTTCAAACTGTTCTTCTCTGTAACATACACTGTTGTCAATAGTCAGTCTTTACATGAAACCACACAACGTGATGTATTCCTTGCTTTTCTGCTACCTTTCAATCATTGGGAGCAAGTCATTTGTTTGAATCACCTTCTACATGAAATAGAGAGTTTATCTACACAGAGCATTTAAAAGGTCTCATTCTTAGCCAAAGTAAGTATAAAAAGACAAAAGATGTCATTTTAGAAAGTATTCACATAGAGTTCTAAATAACCATGTTTTCCTTCATATTCCTCAGCTTTTTGTTGGTTGTGAACATGTGTGAGGTGTTTGCACAGCCAACTAGTAGGGAAACACAACTTAATTCAACACTGATTTCAAACTGTTCTTCTCTGTAACATACACTGTTGTCAATAGTCAGTCTTTACATGAAACCACACAACGTGATGTATTCCTTGCTTTTCTGCTACCTTTCAATCATTGGGAGCAAGTCATTTGTTTGAATCACCTTCTACATGAAATAGAGAGTTTATCTACACAGAGCATTTAAAAGGTCTCATTCTTAGCCAAAGTAAGTATAAAAAGACAAAAGATGTCATTTTAGAAAGTATTCAATTAGAGTTCTAAATAACCATGTTTTCCTTCATATTCCTCAGCTTTTTGTTGGTTGTGAACATGTGTGAGGTGTTTGCACAGCCAACTAGTAGGGAAACACAACTTAATTCAACACTGATTTCAAACTGTTCTTCTCTGTAACATACACTGGTGTCAATAGTCAGTCTTTACATGAAAGCATACAACGTGATGTATTCCTTCATATTCTGCTACCTTTCAATCATTGGGAGCAAGTCATTTGTTTGAATCACCTTCTACATGAAATAGAGAGTTTATCTACACAGAGCTTTTAAAAGGTCTCATTCTTAGCCAAAGTAAGTATAAAAAGACAAAAGATGTCATTTTAGAAAGTATTCACATAGAGTTCTAAATAACCATGTTTTCCTTCATATTCCTCAGCTTTTTGTTGGTTGTGAACATGTGTGAGGTGTTTGCACAGCCAACTAGTAGGGAAACACAACTTAATTCAACACTGATTTCAAACTGTTCTTCTCTGTAACATACACTGGTGTCATGAGTCAGTCTTTACATTAAACTACAACGTGATGTATTCCTTCATATTCTGCTACCTTTCAATCATTGTGAGCAAGTCATTTGTTTGAATCACCTTCTACATGAAATAGAGAGTTTATCTACACAGAGGGTTTAAAAGGTCTCATTCTTAGCCAAAGTAAGTATAAATAGACAAAAGATGTCATTTTAGAAAGTATTCACATAGAGTTCTAAATAACCATGTTTTCCTTCATATTCCTCAGCTTTTTGTTGGTTGTGAACATGTGTGAGGTGTTTGCACAGCCAACTAGTAGGGAAACACAACTTAATTCAACACTGATTTCAAACTGTTCTTCTCTGTAACATACACTGTTGTCAATAGTCAGTCTTTACATGAAAGCATACAACGTGATGTATTCCTTCATATTCTGCTACCTTTCAATCATTGGGAGCAAGTCATTTGTTTGAATCACCTTCTACATGAAATAGAGAGTTTATCTACACAGAGCTTTAAAAGGTCTCATTCTTAGCCAAAGTAAGTATAAAAAGACAAAAGATGTCATTTTAGAAAGTATTCACATAGAGTTCTAAATAACCATGTTTTCCTTCATATTCCTCAGCTTTTTGTTGGTTGTGAACATGTGTGAGGTGTTTGCACAGCCAACTAGTAGGGAAACACAACTTAATTCAAAACTGATTTCAAACTGTTCACTTAATTCAACCCTGATTTCAAACTGTTCTTCTCTGTAGGACACACTGGTGTCATGAGTCAGTCTTTACATGAAACCACACAACGTGATGTTTTCCTTCATATTCTGCTACCTTTCAATCATTGGGAGCAAGTCATTTGTTTGAATCACCTTCTACATGAAATAGAGAGTTTATCTACACAGAGCTTTTAAAAGGTCTCATTCTTAGCCAAAGTAAGTATAAAAGACAAAAGATGTCATTTTAGAAAGTATTCACATAGAGTTCTAAATAACCATGTTTTCCTTCATATTCCTCAGCTTTTTGTTGGTTGTGAACATGTGTGAGGTGTTTGCACAGCCAACTAGTAGGGAAACACAACTTAATTCAACACTGATTTCAAACTGTTCTTCTCTGTAACATACACTGTTGTCAATAGTCAGTCTTTACATGAAACCACACAACGTGATGTATTCCTTCATATTCTGCTACCTTTCAATCATTGGGAGCAAGTCATTTGTTTGAATCACCTTCTACATGAAATAGAGAGTTTATCTACACAGAGCTTTTAAAAGGTCTCATTCTTAGCCAAAGTAAGTATAAAAAGACAAAAGATGTCATTTTAGAAAGTATTCACATAGAGTTCTAAATAACCATGTTTTCCTTCATATTCCTCAGCTTTTTGTTGGTTGTGAACATGTGTGAGGTGTTTGCACAGCCAACTAGTAGGGAAACACAACTTAATTCAACACTGATTTCAAACTGTTCTTCTCTGTAACATACACTGTTGTCAATAGTCAGTCTTTACATGAAACCACACAACGTGATGTATTCCTTCATATTCTGCTACCTTTCAATCATTGGGAGCAAGTCATTTGTTTGAATCACCTTCTACATGAAATAGAGAGTTTATCTACACAGAGGGTTTAAAAGGTCTCATTCTTAGCCAAAGTAAGTATAAATAGACAAAAGATGTCATTTTAGAAAGTATTCACATAGAGTTCTAAATAACCATGTTTTCCTTCATATTCCTCAGCTTTTTGTTGGTTGTGAACATGTGTGAGGTGTTTGCACAGCCAACTAGTAGGGAAACACAACTTAATTCGGAAACACAACTTAATTCAACACTGATTTCAAACTGTTCTTCTCTGTAGGACACACTGGTGTCAATAGTCAGTCTTTACATTAAACCACACAACGTGATGTATTCCTTCATATTCTGCTACCTTTCAATCATTGGGAGCAAGTCATTTGTTTGAATCACCTTCTACATGAAATAGAGAGTTTATCTACACAGAGCTTTTAAAAGGTCTCATTCTTAGCCAAAGTAAGTATAAAAAGACAAAAGATGTCATTTTAGAAAGTATTCACATAGAGTTCTAAATAACCATGTTTTCCTTCATATTCCTCAGCTTTTTGTTGGTTGTGAACATGTGTGAGGTGTTTGCACAGCCAACTAGTAGGGAAAGCCAACTAGTAGGGAAACACAACTTAATTCAACACTGATTTCAAACTGTTCTTCTCTGTAACATACACTGGTGTCATGAGTGAATCTTTACATGAAACCACACAACGCGATGTATTCCTTCATATTCTGCTACCTTTCAATCATTGGGAGCAAGTCATTTGTTTGAATCACCTTCTACATGAAATAGAGAGTTTATCTACACAGAGGGTTTAAAAGGTCTCATTCTTAGCCAAAGTAAGTATAAATAGACAAAAGATGTCATTTTAGAAAGTATTCACATAGAGTTCTAAATAACCATGTTTTCCTTCATATTCCTCAGCTTTTTGTTGGTTGTGAACATGTGTGAGGTGTTTGCACAGCCAACTAGTAGGGAAACACAACTTAATTCAACACTGATTTCAAACTGTTCTTCTCTGTAACATACACTGTTGTCAATAGTCAGTCTTTACATGAAAGCATACAACGTGATGTTTTCCTTCATATTCTGCTACCTTTCAATCATTGGGAGCAAGTCATTTGTTTGAATCACCTTCTACATGAAATAGAGAGTTTATCTACACAGAGCTTTTAAAGGTCTCATTCTTAGCCAAAGTAAGTATAAAAAGACAAAAGATGTCATTTTAGAAAGTATTCACATAGAGTTCTAAATAACCATGTTTTCCTTCATATTCCTCAGCTTTTTGTTGGTTGTGAACATGTGTGAGGTGTTTGCACAGCCAACTAGTAGGAAACACAACTTTGCACAGCCAACTAGTAGGGAAACACAACTTAATTCAACACTGATTTCAAACTGTTCTTCTCTGTAGGATACACTGGTGTCAATAGTCAGTCTTTACATGAAACCACACAACGTGATGTATTCCTTCATATTCTGCTACCTTTCAATCATTGGGAGCAAGTCATTTGTTTGAATCACCTTCTACATGAAATAGAGAGTTTATCTACACAGAGCGTTTAAAAGGTCTCATTCTTAGCCAAAGTAAGTATAAAAAGACAAAAGATGTCATTTTAGAAAAGTATTCACATAGAGTTCTAAATAACCATTTTTTCTTCATATTTCTCAGCTTTTTTTTGGTTGTGAACATGTGTGAGGTGTTTGCACAGCCAACTAGTAGGAAACACAACTTAATTCAACACTGATTTCAAACTGTTCTTCTCTGTAGGATACACTGGTGTCATGAGTCAGTCTTTACATGAAAGCATACAACGTGATGGTTTCCTTCATATTCTGCTACCTTTCAATCATTGGGAGCAAGTCATTTGTTTGAATCACCTTCTACATGAAATAGAGAGTTTATCTACACAGAGCTTTTAAAAGGTGAATAGACACAAGATGTCAGTTTAGAAAGTATTCACATAGAGTTCTAAATAACCATGTTTTTCCTCATATTCTCTCTTTTTTTTGTTGTTTGTGAATGTGTGTTGTTTGTTTGCAGCCAACTAAGAAAAAAACACACACATAATTAACACTGATTTCAAACTGTTCTTCTCTGTAACATACACTGTTGTCAATAGTCAGTCTTTACATGAAACCACACAACGTGATGTATTCCTTGCTTTTCTGCTACCTTTCAATCATTGGGAGCAAGTCATTTGTTTGAATCACCTTCTACATGAAATAGAGAGTTTATCTACACAGAGCTTTTAAAAGGTCTCATTCTTAGCCAAAGTAAGTATAAAAAGACAAAAGATGTCATTTTAGAAAGTATTCACATAGAGTTCTAAATAACCATGTTTTCCTTCATATTCCTCAGCTTTTTGTTGGTTGTGAACATGTGTGAGGTGTTTGCACAGCCAACTAGTAGGGAAACACAACTTAATTCAACACTGATTTCAAACTGTTCTTCTCTGTAGGATACACTGGTGTCATGAGTCAGTCTTTACATGAAACCACACAACGTGATGTATTCCTTCATATTCTGCTACCTTTCAATCATTGGGAGCAAGTCATTTGTTTGAATCACCTTCTACATGAAATAGAGAGTTTATCTACACAGAGCGTTTAAAAGGTCTCATTCTTAGCCAAAGTAAGTATAAAAAGACAAAAGATGTCATTTTAGAAAGTATTCACATAGAGTTCTAAATAACCATGTTTTTCCTTCATATTCCTCAGCTTTTTGTAGGTTGTGAACATGTGTGAGGTGTTTGCACATCCAACTAGTAGGGAAACACAACTTAATTCAACACTGATTTCAAACTGTTCTTCTCTGTAACATACACTGTTGTCAATAGTCAGTCTTTACATGAAACCACACAACGTGATGTATTCCTTCATATTCTGCTACCTTTCAATCATTGGGAGCAAGTCATTTGTTTGAATCACCTTCTACATGAAATAGAGAGTTTATCTACACAGAGCTTTTAAAAGGTCTCATTCTTAGCCAAAGTAAGTATAAATAGACAAAAGATGTCATTTTAGAAAGTATTCACATAGAGTTCTAAATAACCATGTTTTCCTTCATATTCCTCAGCTTTTTGTTGGTTGTGAACATGTGTGAGGATTTGGCAAAGCCAACTAGTAGGGAAACACAACTTAATTCAACACTGATTTCAAACTGTTCTTCTCTGTAGGATACACTGGTGTCATGAGTCAGTCTTTACATGAAACCACACAACGTGATGTATTCCTTCATATTCTGCTACCTTTCAATCATTGGGAGCAAGTCATTTGTTTGAATCACCTTCTACATGAAATAGAGAGTTTATCTACACAGAGCGTTTAAAAGGTCTCATTCTTAGCCAAAGTAAGTATAAAAAGACAAAAGATGTCATTTTAGAAAGTATTCACATAGAGTTCTAAATAACCATGTTTTCCTTCATATTCCTCAGCTTTTTGTTGGTTGTGAACATGTGTGAGGTGTTTGCACAGCCAACTAGTAGGGAAACACAACTTAATTCAACACTGATTTCAAACTGTTCTTCTGTAACATACACTGGTGTCATGAGTCAGTCTTTACATGAAACCACACAACGTGATGTATTCCTTCATATTCTGCTACCTTTCAATCATTGGGAGCAAGTCATTTGTTTGAATCACCTTCTACATGAAATAGAGAGTTTATCTACACAGAGCTTTTAAAAGGTCTCATTCTTAGCCAAAGTAAGTATAAAAAGACAAAAGATGTCATTTTAGAAAGTATTCACATAGAGTTCTAAATAACCATGTTTTCCTTCATATTCCTCAGCTTTTTGTTGGTTGTGAACATGTGTGAGGTGTTTGCACAGCCAACTAGTAGGGAAACACAACTTAATTCAACACTGATTTCAAACTGTTCTTCTCTGTAACATACACTGTTGTCAATAGTCAGTCTTTACATGAAACCACACAACGTGATGTATTCCTTCATATTCTGCTACCTTTCAATCATTGGGAGCAAGTCATTTGTTTGAATCACCTTCTACATGAAATAGAGAGTTTATCTACACAGAGCATTTAAAAGGTCTCATTCTTAGCCAAAGTAAGTATAAATAGACAAAAGATGTCATTTTAGAAAGTATTCACATAGAGTTCTAAATAACCATGTTTTCCTTCATATTCCTCAGCTTTTTGTTGGTTGTGAACATGTGTGAGGTGTTTGCACAGCCAACTAGTAGGGAAACACAACTTAATTCAACACTGATTTCAAACTGTTCTTCTCTGTAGGATACACTGGTGTCATGAGTCAGTCTTTACATGAAAGCATACAACGTGATGGTTTCCTTCATATTCTGCTACCTTTCAATCATTGGGAGCAAGTCATTTGTTTGAATCACCTTCTACATGAAATAGAGAGTTTATCTACACAGAGGGTTTAAAAGGTCTCATTCTTAGCCAAAGTAAGTATAAAAAGACAAAAGATGTCATTTTAGAAAGTATTCACATAGAGTTCTAAATAACCATGTTTTCCTTCATATTCCTCAGCTTTTTGTTGGTTGTGAACATGTGTGAGGTGTTTGCACAGCCAACTAGTAGGGAAACACAACTTAATTCAACACTGATTTCAAACTGTTCTTCTCTGTAACATACACTGTTGTCAATAGTCAGTCTTTACATGAAACCACACAACGTGATGTATTCCTTCATATTCTGCTACCTTTCAATCATTGGGAGCAAGTCATTTGTTTGAATCACCTTCTACATGAAATAGAGAGTTTATCTACACAGAGCTTTTAAAAGGTCTCATTCTTAGCCAAAGTAAGTATAAAAAGACAAAAGATGTCATTTTAGAAAGTATTCACATAGAGTTCTAAATAACCATGTTTTCCTTCATATTCCTCAGCTTTTTGTTGGTTGTGAACATGTGTGAGGTGTTTGCACAGCCAACTAGTAGGGAAACACAACTTAATTCAAAACTGATTTCAAATCTCTGTAACATACACTGGTGTCCAAAGTCAGTCTTTACATGAAACCACACAACGTGATGTATTCCTTCATATTCTGCTACCTTTCAATCATTGGGAGCAAGTCATTTGTTTGAATCACCTTCTACATGAAATAGAGAGTTTATCTACACAGAGCGTTTAAAAGGTCTCATTCTTAGCCAAAGTAAGTATAAATAGACAAAAGATGTCATTTTAGAAAGTATTCACTTAGAGTTCTAAATAACCATGTTTTCCTTCATATTCCTCAGCTTTTTGTTGGTTGTGAACATGTGTGAGGTGTTTGCACAGCCAACTAGTACAGCCAACTAGTAGGGAAACACAACTTAATTCAACACTGATTTCAAACTGTTCTTCTCTGTAGGATACACTGGTGTCATGAGTCAGTCTTTACATGAAACCACACAACGTGATGTTTTCCTTCATATTCTGCTACCTTTCAATCATTGGGAGCAAGTCATTTGTTTGAATCACCTTCTACATGAAATAGAGAGTTTATCTACACAGAGCGTTTAAAAGGTCTCATTCTTAGCCAAAGTAAGTATAAAAAGACAAAAATGTCATTTTAGAAAGTATTCACATAGAGTTCTAAATAACCATGTTTTCCTTCATATTCCTCAGCTTTTTGTTGGTTGTGAACATGTGTGAGGTGTTTGCACAGCCAACTAGTAGGGAAACACAACTTAATTCAACACTGATTTCAAACTGTTCTTCTCTGTAACATACACTGTTGTCAATAGTCAGTCTTTACATGAAAGCATACAACGTGATGTATTCCTTCATATTCTGCTACCTTTCAATCATTGGGAGCAAGTCATTTGTTTGAATCACCTTCTACATGAAATAGAGAGTTTATCTACACAGAGCTTTTAAAAGGTCTCATTCTTAGCCAAAGTAAGTATAAAAAGACAAAAGATGTCATTTTAGAAAGTATTCACATAGAGTTCTAAATAACCATGTTTTCCTTCATATTCCTCAGCTTTTTGTTGGTTGTGAACATGTGTGAGGTGTTTGCACAGCCAACTAGTAGGGAAACACAACTTAATTCAACACTGATTTCAAACTGTTCTTCTCTGTAACATACACTGGTGTCATGAGTCAGTCTTTACATGAAACCACACAACGTGATGTATTCCTTCATATTCTGCTACCTTTCAATCATTGGGAGCAAGTCATTTGTTTGAATCACCTTCTACATGAAATAGAGAGTTTATCTACACAGAGCTTTTAAAAGGTCTCATTCTTAGCCAAAGTAAGTATAAATAGACAAAAGATGTCATTTTAGAAAGTATTCACATAGAGTTCTAAATAACCATGTTTTCCTTCATATTCCTCAGCTTTTTGTTGGTTGTGAACATGTGTGAGGTGTTTGCACAGCCAACTAGTAGGGAAACACAACTTAATTCAACACTGATTTCAAACTGTTCTTCTCTGTAACATACACTGTTGTCAATAGTCAGTCTTTACATGAAAGCACACAACGTGATGTTTTCCTTCATATTCTGCTACCTTTCAATCATTGGGAGCAAGTCATTTGTTTGAATCACCTTCTACATGAAATAGAGAGTTTATCTACACAGAGCTTTTAAAAGGTCTCATTCTTAGCCAAAGTAAGTATAAAAGACAAAAGATGTCATTTTAGAAAGTATTCACATAGAGTTCTAAATAACCATGTTTTCCTTCATATTCCTCAGCTTTTTGTTGGTTGTGAACATGTGTGAGGTGTTTGCACAGCCAACTAGTAGGGAAACACAACTGTGTAAGGTGTTTGCACAGCCAACTAGTAGGGAAACACAACTTAATTCAACACTGATTTCAAACTGTTCTTCTCTGTAGGATACACTGGTGTCATGAGTCAGTCTTTACATGAAACCACACAACGTGATGTATTCCTTCATATTCTGCTACCTTTCAATCATTGGGAGCAAGTCATTTGTTTGAATCACCTTCTACATGAAATAGAGAGTTTATCTACACAGAGCTTTTAAAAGGTCTCATTCTTAGCCAAAGTAAGTATAAAAAGACAAAAGATGTCATTTTAGAAAGTATTCACATAGAGTTCTAAATAACCATGTTTTCCTTCATATTCCTCAGCTTTTTGTTGGTTGTGAACATGTGTGAGGTGTTTGCACAGCCAACTAGTAGGGAAACACAACTTAATTCAACACTGATTTCAAACTGTTCTTCTCTGTAACATACACTGTTGTCAATAGTCAGTCTTTACATGAAACCACACAACGTGATGTATTCCTTCATATTCTGCTACCTTTCAATCATTGGGAGCAAGTCATTTGTTTGAATCACCTTCTACATGAAATAGAGAGTTTATCTACACAGAGCTTTTAAAAGGTCTCATTCTTAGCCAAAGTAAGTATAAAAAGACAAAAGATGTCATTTTAGAAAGTATTCACATAGAGTTCTAAATAACCATGTTTTCCTTCATATTCCTCAGCTTTTTGTTGGTTGTGAACATGTGTGAGGTGTTTGCACAGCCAACTAGTAGGGAAACACAACTTAATTCAACACTGATTTCAAACTGTTCTTCTCTGTAACATACACTGGTGTCATGAGTGAATCTTTACATGAAACCACACAACGCGATGTATTCCTTCATATTCTGCTACCTTTCAATCATTGGGAGCAAGTCATTTGTTTGAATCACCTTCTACATGAAATAGAGAGTTTATCTACACAGAGGGTTTAAAAGGTCTCATTCTTAGCCAAAGTAAGTATAAATAGACAAAAGATGTCATTTTAGAAAGTATTCACATAGAGTTCTAAATAACCATGTTTTCCTTCATATTCCTCAGCTTTTTGTTGGTTGTGAACATGTGTGAGGTGTTTGCACAGCCAACTAGTAGGGAAACACAACTTAATTCAACACTGATTTCAAACTGTTCTTCTCTGTAACATACACTGTTGTCAATAGTCAGTCTTTACATGAAAGCATACAACGTGATGTTTTCTTCATATTCTGCTACCTTTCAATCATTGGGAGCAAGTCATTTGTTTGAATCACCTTCTACATGAAATAGAGAGTTTATCTACACAGAGCTTTTTAAAAGGTCTCATTCTTAGCCAAAGTAAGTATAAAAGACAAAAGATGTCATTTTAGAAAGTATTCACATAGAGTTCTAAATAACCATGTTTTCCTTCATATTCCTCAGCTTTTTGTTGGTTGTGAACATGTGTGAGGTGTTTGCACAGCCAACTAGTAGGGAAACACAACGTGTTTGCACAGCCAACTAGTAGGGAAACACAACTTAATTCAACACTGATTTCAAACTGTTCTTCTCTGTAACATACACTGGTGTCATGAGTCAGTCTTTACATGAAACCACACAACGTGATGTATTCCTTCATATTCTGCTACCTTTCAATCATTGGGAGCAAGTCATTTGTTTGAATCACCTTCTACATGAAATAGAGAGTTTATCTACACAGAGCTTTTAAAAGGTCTCATTCTTAGCCAAAGTAAGTATAAAAAGACAAAAGATGTCATTTTAGAAAGTATTCACATAGAGTTCTAAATAACCATGTTTTCCTTCATATTCCTCAGCTTTTTGTTGGTTGTGAACATGTGTGAGGTGTTTGCACAGCCAACTAGTAGGGAAACACAACTTAATTCAACACTGATTTCAAACTGTTCTTCTCTGTAGGATACACTGGTGTCATGAGTCAGTCTTTACATGAAAGCATACAACGTGATGGTTTTCTTCATATTCTGCTACCTTTCAATCATTGGGAGCAAGTCATTTGTTTGAATCACCTTCTACATGAAATAGAGAGTTTATCTACACAGAGCTTTTAAAAGGTCTCATTCTTAGCCAAAGTAAGTTAAAATAGACACAAGATGTCAGTTTAGAAAGTATTCACATAGAGTTCTGAATAACCATGTTTTTCCTTCAATTTCCTCAGCTTTTTGTTGGTTGTGAACATGTGTGAGGTGTTTGCACAGCCAACTAGTAGGGAAACACAACTTAATTCAACACTGATTTCAAACTGTTCTTCTCTGTAACATACACTGTTGTCAATAGTCAGTCTTTACATGAAACCACACAACGTGATGTATTCCTTCATATTCTGCTACCTTTCAATCATTGGGAGCAAGTCATTTGTTTGAATCACCTTCTACATGAAATAGAGAGTTTATCTACACAGAGCTTTTAAAAGGTCTCATTCTTAGCCAAAGTAAGTATAAATAGACAAAAGATGTCATTTTAGAAAGTATTCACATAGAGTTCTAAATAACCATGTTTTCCTTCATATTCCTCAGGTTTTTGTTGGTTGTGAACATGTGTGAGGTGTTTGCACAGCCAACTAGTAGGGAAACACAACTTAATTCAACACTGATTTCAAACTGTTCTTCTCTGTAGGATACACTGGTGTCATGAGTCAGTCTTTACATGAAACCACACAACGTGATGTATTCCTTCATATTCTGCTACCTTTCAATCATTGGGAGCAAGTCATTTGTTTGAATCACCTTCTACATGAAATAGAGAGTTTATCTACACAGAGCGTTTAAAAGGTCTCATTCTTAGCCAAAGTAAGTATAAAAGACAAAAGATGTCATTTTAGAAAGTATTCACATAGAGTTCTAAATAACCATGTTTTTCCTTCATATTCCTCAGCTTTTTGTTGGTTGTGAACATGTGTGAGGTGTTTGCACAGCCAACTAGTAGGGAAACACAACTTAATTCAACACTGATTTCAAACTGTTCTTCTCTGTAACATACACTGTTGTCAATAGTCAGTCTTTACATGAAACCACACAACGTGATGTATTCCTTCATATTCTGCTACCTTTCAATCATTGGGAGCAAGTCATTTGTTTGAATCACCTTCTACATGAAATAGAGAGTTTATCTACACAGAGCTTTTAAAAGGTCTCATTCTTAGCCAAAGTAAGTATAAAAGACAAAAGATGTCATTTTAGAAAGTATTCACATAGAGTTCTAAATAACCATGTTTTCCTTCATATTCCTCAGCTTTTTGTTGGTTGTGAACATGTGTGAGGTGTTTGCACAGCCAACTAGTAGGGAAACACAACTTAATTCAACACTGATTTCAAACTGTTCTTCTCTGTAGGATACACTGGTGTCATGAGTCAGTCTTTACATGAAACCACACAACGTGATGTATTCCTTCATATTCTGCTACCTTTCAATCATTGGGAGCAAGTCATTTGTTTGAATCACCTTCTACATGAAATAGAGAGTTTATCTACACAGAGCGTTTAAAAGGTCTCATTCTAAGCCAAAGTATGTATAAAAAACACAAAGATGTCATTTTAGAAAGTATTCACATAGAGTTCTAAATAACCATGTTTTCCTTCATATTCCTCAGCTTTTTGTTGGTTGTGAACATGTGTGAGGTGTTTGCACAGCCAACTAGTAGGGAAACACAACTTAATTCAACACTGATTTCAAACTGTTCTTCTCTGTAACATACACTGTTGTCAATAGTCAGTCTTTACATGAAACCACACAACGTGATGTATTCCTTCATATTCTGCTACCTTTCAATCATTGGGAGCAAGTCATTTGTTTGAATCACCTTCTACATGAAATAGAGAGTTTATCTACACAGAGCTTTTTAAAAGGTCTCATTCTTAGCCAAAGTAAGTATAAAAAGACAAAAGATGTCATTTTAGAAAGTATTCACATAGAGTTCTAAATAACCATGTTTTCCTTCATATTCCTCAGCTTTTTGTTGGTTGTGAACATGTGTGAGGTGTTTGCACAGCCAACTAGTAGGGAAACACAACAAACACAACTTAATTCAACACTGATTTCAAACTGTTCTTTCTGTAGGATACACTGGTGTCATGAGTCAGTCTTTACATGAAACCACACAACGTGATGTATTCCTTCATATTCTGCTACCTTTCAATCATTGGGAGCAAGTCATTTGTTTGAATCACCTTCTACATGAAATAGAGAGTTTATCTACACAGAGCTTTTAAAAGGTCTCATTCTTAGCCAAAGTAAGTATAAAAAGACAAAAGATGTCATTTTAGAAAGTATTCACATAGAGTTCTAAATAACCATGTTTTCCTTCATATTCTCAGCTTTTTGTTGGTTGTGAACATGTGTGAGGTGTTTGCACAGCCAACTAGTAGGGAAACACAACTTAATTCAACACTGATTTCAAACTGTTCTTCTCTGTAACATACACTGTTGTCAATAGTCAGTCTTTACATGAAAGCATACAACGTGATGTATTCCTTCATATTCTGCTACCTTTCAATCATTGGGAGCAAGTCATTTGTTTGAATCACCTTCTACATGAAATAGAGAGTTTATCTACACAGAGCTTTTTAAAAGGTCTCATTCTTAGCCAAAGTAAGTATAAAAAGACAAAAGATGTCATTTTAGAAAGTATTCACATAGAGTTCTAAATAACCATGTTTTCCTTCATATTCTCAGCTTTTTGTTGGTTGTGAACATGTGTGAGGTGTTTGCACAGCCAACTAGTAGGGAAACACAACTTAATTCAAACACAACTTAATTCAACACTGATTTCAAACTGTTCTTCTCTGTAGGATACACTGGTGTCATGAGTCAGTCTTTACATGAAACCACACAACGTGATGTATTCCTTCATATTCTGCTACCTTTCAATCATTGGGAGCAAGTCATTTGTTTGAATCACCTTCTACATGAAATAGAGAGTTTATCTACACAGAGCTTTTAAAAGGTCTCATTCTTAGCCAAAGTAAGTATAAAAAGACAAAAGATGTCATTTTAGAAAGTATTCACATAGAGTTCTAAATAACCATGTTTTCCTTCATATTCCTCAGCTTTTTGTTGGTTGTGAACATGTGTGAGGTGTTTGCACAGCCAACTAGTAGGGAAACACAACTTAATTCAACACTGATTTCAAACTGTTCTTCTCTGTAGGATACACTGGTGTCATGAGTCAGTCTTTACATGAAACCACACAACGTGATGTATTCCTTCATATTCTGCTACCTTTCAATCATTGGGAGCAAGTCATTTGTTTGAATCACCTTCTACATGAAATAGAGAGTTTATCTACACAGAGCTTTTAAAAGGTCTCATTCTTAGCCAAAGTAAGTATAAAAAGACAAAAGATGTCATTTTAGAAAGTATTCACATAGAGTTCTAAATAACCATGTTTTCCTTCATATTCCTCAGCTTTTTGTTGGTTGTGAACATGTGTGAGGTGTTTGCACAGCCAACTAGTAGGGAAACACAACTTAATTCAACACTGATTTCAAACTGTTCTTCTCTGTAACATACACTGTTGTCAATAGTCAGTCTTTACATGAAACCACACAACGTGATGTATTCCTTCATATTCTGCTACCTTTCAATCATTGGGAGCAAGTCATTTGTTTGAATCACCTTCTACATGAAATAGAGAGTTTATCTACACAGAGCATTTAAAAGGTCTCATTCTTAGCCAAAGCAAGTATAAATAGACAAAAGATGTCATTTTAGAAAGTATTCACATAGAGTTCTAAATAACCATGTTTTCCTTCATATTCCTCAGCTTTTTGTTGGTTGTGAACATGTGTGAGGTGTTTGCACAGCCAACTAGTAGGGAAACACAACTTAATTCAACACTGATTTCAAACTGTTCTTCTCTGTAGGATACACTGGTGTCATGAGTCAGTCTTTACATGAAAGCATACAACGTGATGTATTCCTTCATATTCTGCTACCTTTCAATCATTGGGAGCAAGTCATTTGTTTGAATCACCTTCTACATGAAATAGAGAGTTTATCTACACAGAGGGTTTAAAAGGTCTCATTCTTAGCCAAAGTAAGTATAAATAGACAAAAGATGTCATTTTAGAAAGTATTCACATAGAGTTCTAAATAACCATGTTTTCCTTCATATTCCTCAGCTTTTTGTTGGTTGTGAACATGTGTGAGGTGTTTGCACAGCCAACTAGTAGGGAAACACAACTTAATTCAACACTGATTTCAAACTGTTCTTCTCTGTAACATACACTGTTGTCAATAGTCAGTCTTTACATGAAAGCATACAACGTGATGTATTCCTTCATATTCTGCTACCTTTCAATCATTGGGAGCAAGTCATTTGTTTGAATCACCTTCTACATGAAATAGAGAGTTTATCTACACAGAGCTTTTAAAAGGTCTCATTCTTAGCCAAAGTAAGTATAAAAGACAAAAGATGTCATTTTAGAAAGTATTCACATAGAGTTCTAAATAACCATGTTTTCCTTCATATTCTCAGCTTTTTGTTGGTTGTGAACATGTGTGAGGTGTTTGCACAGCCAACTAGTAGGGAAACACAACTTAATTCAGGTGTTTGCACAGCCAACTAGTAGGGAAACACAACTTAATTCAACACTGATTTCAAACTGTTCTTCTCTGTAACATACACTGTTGTCAATAGTCAGTCTTTACATGAAACCACACAACGTGATGTATTCCTTCATATTCTGCTACCTTTCAATCATTGGGAGCAAGTCATTTGTTTGAATCACCTTCTACATGAAATAGAGAGTTTATCTACACAGAGCTTTTTAAAAGGTCTCATTCTCTAGCCAAAGTAAGTATAAAAAGACAAAAGATGTCATTTTAGAAAGTATTCACATAGAGTTCTAAATAACCATGTTTTCCTTCATATTCCTCAGCTTTTTGTTGGTTGTGAACATGTGTGAGGTGTTTGCACAGCCAACTAGTAGGGAAACACAACTTAATTCAACACTGATTTCAAACTGTTCTTCTCTGTAACATACACTGGTGTCAATAGTCAGTCTTTACATGAAACCAGCATACAACGTGATGTATTTCTTGCTATTCTGCTACCTTTCAATCATTGGGAGCAAGTCATTTGTTTGAATCACCTTCTACATGAAATAGAGAGTTTATCTACACAGAGCTTTTAAAAGGTCTCATTCTTAGCCAAAGTAAGTATAAATAGACAAAAGATGTCATTTTAGAAAGTATTCACATAGAGTTCTAAATAACCATGTTTTCCTTCATATTCCTCAGCTTTTTGTTGGTTGTGAACATGTGAGGTGTTTGCACAGCCAACTAGTAGGGAAACACAACAAACACAACTTAATTCAACACTGATTTCAAACTGTTCTTCTCTGTAACATACACTGTTGTCAATAGTCAGTCTTTACATGAAACCACACAACGTGATGTATTCTTCATATTCTGCTACCTTTCAATCATTGGGAGCAAGTCATTTGTTTGAATCACCTTCTACATGAAATAGAGAGTTTATCTACACAGAGCTTTTAAAAGGTCTCATTCTTAGCCAAAGTAAGTATAAATAGACAAAAGATGTCATTTTAGAAAGTATTCACATAGAGTTCTAAATAACCATGTTTTCCTTCATATTCCTCAGCTTTTTGTTGGTTGTGAACATGTGTGAGGTGTTTGCACAGCCAACTAGTAGGGAAACACAACTTAATTCAACACTGATTTCAAACTGTTCTTCTCTGTAACATACACTGTTGTCATGAGTCAGTCTTTACATGAAAGCATACAACGTGATGTATTCCTTCATATTCTGCTACCTTTCAATCATTGGGAGCAAGTCATTTGTTTGAATCACCTTCTACATGAAATAGAGAGTTTATCTACACAGAGCTTTTAAAAGGTCTCATTCTTAGCCAAAGTAAGTATAAAAAGACAAAAGATGTCATTTTAGAAAGTATTCACATAGAGTTCTAAATAACCATGTTTTCCTTCATATTCCTCAGCTTTTTGTTGGTTGTGAACATGTGTGAGGTGTTTGCACAGCCAACTAGTAGGGAAACACAACTTAATTCAACACTGATTTCAAACTGTTCTTCTCTGTAACATACACTGTTGTCAATAGTCAGTCTTTACATGAAACCACACAACGTGATGTATTCTTTCATATTCTGCTACCTTTCAATCATTGGGAGCAAGTCATTTGTTTGAATCACCTTCTACATGAAATAGAGAGTTTATCTACACAGAGCTTTTAAAAGGTCTCATTCTTAGCCAAAGTAAGTATAAAAGACAAAAGATGTCATTTTAGAAAGTATTCACATAGAGTTCTAAATAACCATGTTTTCCTTCATATTCCTCAGCTTTTTGTTGGTTGTGAACATGTGAGGTGTTTGCACAGCCAACTAGTATGTGTAAGGTGTTTGCACAGCCAACTAGTAGGGAAACACAACTTAATTCAACACTGATTTCAAACTGTTCTTCTCTCTGTAACATACACTGTTGTCAATAGTCAGTCTTTACATGAAACCACACAACGTGATGTATTCCTTCATATTCTGCTACCTTTCAATCATTGGGAGCAAGTCATTTGTTTGAATCACCTTCTACATGAAATAGAGAGTTTATCTACACAGAGCTTTTAAAAGGTCTCATTCTTAGCCAAAGTAAGTATAAAAGACAAAAGATGTCATTTTAGAAAGTTTTCACATAGAGTTCTAAATAACCATGTTTTCCTTCATATTCCTCAGCTTTTTGTTGGTTGTGAACATGTGTGAGGTGTTTGCACAGCCAACTAGTAGGGAAACACAACTTAATTCAACACTGATTTCAAACTGTTCTTCTCTGTAACATACACTGTTGTCAATAGTCAGTCTTTACATGAAACCAGCATACAACGTGATGTATTCCTTCATATTCTGCTACCTTTCAATCATTGGGAGCAAGTCATTTGTTTGAATCACCTTCTACATGAAATAGAGAGTTTATCTACACAGAGCTTTTAAAAGGTCTCATTCTTAGCCAAAGTAAGTATAAATAGACAAAAGATGTCATTTTAGAAAGTATTCACATAGAGTTCTAAATAACCATGTTTTCCTTCATATTCCTCAGCTTTTTGTTGGTTGTGAACATGTGTGAGGTGTTTGCACAGCCAACTAGTAGGGAAACACAACTTAATTCAACACTGATTTCACACTGATTTCAAACTGTTCTTCTCTGTAGGACACACTGGTGTCATGAGTCAGTCTTTACATGAAACCACACAACGTGATGTATTCCTTCATATTCTGCTACCTTTCAATCATTGGGAGCAAGTCATTTGTTTGAATCACCTTCTACATGAAATAGAGAGTTTATCTACACAGAGCTTTTAAAAGGTCTCATTCTTAGCCAAAGTAAGTATAAAAAGACAAAAGATGTCATTTTAGAAAGTATTCACATAGAGTTCTAAATAACCATGTTTTCCTTCATATTCCTCAGCTTTTTGTTGGTTGTGAACATGTGTGAGGTGTTTGCACAGCCAACTAGTAGGGAAACACAACTTAATTCAACACTGATTTCAAACTGTTCTTCTTTGTAGGACACACTGTTGTCAATAGTCAGTCTTTACATGAAACCACACAACGTGATGTATTCCTTCATATTCTGCTACCTTTCAATCATTGGGAGCAAGTCATTTGTTTGAATCACCTTCTACATGAAATAGAGAGTTTATCTACACAGAGCTTTTAAAAGGTCTCATTCTTAGCCAAAGTAAGTATAAATAGACAAAAGATGTCATTTTAGAAAGTATTCACATAGAGTTCTAAATAACCATGTTTTCCTTCATATTCCTCAGCTTTTTGTTGGTTGTGAACATGTGTGAGGTGTTTGCACAGCCAACTAGTAGGGAAACACAACTTAATTCAACACTGATTTCAAACTGTTCTTCTCTGTAGGATACACTGGTGTCATGAGTCAGTCTTTACATGAAAGCATACAACGTGATGTATTCCTTCATATTCTGCTACCTTTCAATCATTGGGAGCAAGTCATTTGTTTGAATCACCTTCTACATGAAATAGAGAGTTTATCTACACAGAGGGTTTAAAAGGTCTCATTCTTAGCCAAAGTAAGTATAAATAGACAAAAGATGTCATTTTAGAAAGTATTCACATAGAGTTCTAAATAACCATGTTTTCCTTCATATTCCTCAGCTTTTTGTTGGTTGTGAACATGTGTGAGGTGTTTGCACAGCCAACTAGTAGGGAAACACAACTTAATTCAACACTGATTTCAAACTGTTCTTCTCTGTAACATACACTGTTGTCAATAGTCAGTCTTTACATGAAACCACACAACGTGATGTATTCCTTCATATTCTGCTACCTTTCAATCATTGGGAGCAAGTCATTTGTTTGAATCACCTTCTACATGAAATAGAGAGTTTATCTACACAGAGCTTTTAAAAGGTCTCATTCTTAGCCAAAGTAAGTATAAAAGACAAAAGATGTCATTTTAGAAAGTATTCACATAGAGTTCTAAATAACCATGTTTTCCTTCATATTCTCAGCTTTTTGTTGGTTGTGAACATGTGTGAGGTGTTTGCACAGCCAACTAGTAGGGAAACACAACTTAATTCAACACTGATTTCAAACTGTTCTTCTCTGTAACATACACTGTTGTCAATAGTCAGTCTTTACATGAAACCACACAACGTGATGTATTCCTTCATATTCTGCTACCTTTCAATCATTGGGAGCAAGTCATTTGTTTGAATCACCTTCTACATGAAATAGAGAGTTTATCTACACAGAGCTTTTAAAAGGTCTCATTCTTAGCCAAAGTAAGTATAAAAAGACAAAAGATGTCATTTTAGAAAGTATTCACATAGAGTTCTAAATAACCATGTTTTCCTTCATATTCCTCAGCTTTTTGTTGGTTGTGAACATGTGTGAGGTGTTTGCACAGCCAACTAGTAGGGAAACACAACTTAATTCAACACTGATTTCAAACTGTTCTTCTCTGTAACATACACTGTTGTCAATAGTCAGTCTTTACATGAAACCACACAACGTGATGTATTCCTTGCTTTTCTGCTACCTTTCAATCATTGGGAGCAAGTCATTTGTTTGAATCACCTTCTACATGAAATAGAGAGTTTATCTACACAGAGGGTTTAAAAGGTCTCATTCTTCTAGCCAAAGTAAGTATAAATAGACAAAAGATGTCATTTTAGAAAGTATTCACATAGAGTTCTAAATAACCATGTTTTCCTTCATATTCCTCAGCTTTTTGTTGGTTGTGAACATGTGTGAGGTGTTTGCACAGCCAACTAGTAGGGAAACACAACTTAATTCAACACTGATTTCAAACTGTTCTTCTCTGTAACATACACTGTTGTCAATAGTCAGTCTTTACATGAAAGCATACAACGTGATGTATTCCTTCATATTCTGCTACCTTTCAATCATTGGGAGCAAGTCATTTGTTTGAATCACCTTCTACATGAAATAGAGAGTTTATCTACACAGAGCTTTTAAAAGGTCTCATTCTTAGCCAAAGTAAGTATAAAAGACAAAAGATGTCATTTTAGAAAGTATTCACATAGAGTTCTAAATAACCATGTTTTCCTTCATATTCCTCAGCTTTTTGTTGGTTGTGAACATGTGTGAGGTGTTTGCACAGCCAACTAGTAGGGAAACACAACAAACACAACTTAATTCAACACTGATTTCAAACTGTTCTTTCTGTAACATACACTGTTGTCAATAGTCAGTCTTTACATGAAACCACACAACGTGATGTATTCCTTCATATTCTGCTACCTTTCAATCATTGGGAGCAAGTCATTTGTTTGAATCACCTTCTACATGAAATAGAGAGTTTATCTACACAGAGCTTTTAAAAGGTCTCATTCTTAGCCAAAGTAAGTATAAAAAGACAAAAGATGTCATTTTAGAAAGTATTCACATAGAGTTCTAAATAACCATGTTTTCCTTCATATTCTCAGCTTTTTGTTGGTTGTGAACATGTGTGAGGTGCTTGCACAGCCAACTAGTAGGGAAACACAACGGTGTTTGCACAGCCAACTAGTAGGGAAACACAACTTAATTCAACACTGATTTCAAACTGTTCTTCTCTGTAGGATACACTGGTGTCATGAGTCAGTCTTTACATGAAACCACACAACGTGATGTATTCCTTCATATTCTGCTACCTTTCAATCATTGGGAGCAAGTCATTTGTTTGAATCACCTTCTACATGAAATAGAGAGTTTATCTACACAGAGCGTTTAAAAGGTCTCATTCTTAGCCAAAGTAAGTATAAAAAGACAAAAGATGTCATTTTAGAAAGTATTCACATAGAGTTCTAAATAACCATGTTTTCCTTCATATTCTCAGCAGCTTTTTGTTGGTTGTGAACATGTGTGAGGTGTTTGCACAGCCAACTAGTAGGGAAACACAACTTAATTCAACACTGATTTCAAACTGTTCTTCTCTGTAACATACACTGTTGTCAATAGTCAGTCTTTACATGAAACCACACAACGTGATGTATTCCTTCATATTCTGCTACCTTTCAATCATTGGGAGCAAGTCATTTGTTTGAATCACCTTCTACATGAAATAGAGAGTTTATCTACACAGAGCTTTTTAAAAGGTCTCATTCTTAGCCAAAGTAAGTATAAAAAGACAAAAGATGTCATTTTAGAAAGTATTCACATAGAGTTCTAAATAACCATGTTTTCCTTCATATTCTCAGCTTTTTGTTGGTTGTGAACATGTGTGAGGTGTTTGCACAGCCAACTAGTAGGGAAACACAACTTAATTCAACACTGATTTCAAACTGTTCTTCTCTGTAACATACACTGTTGTCAATAGTCAGTCTTTACATGAAAGCACACAACGTGATGTATTCCTTCATATTCTGCTACCTTTCAATCATTGGGAGCAAGTCATTTGTTTGAATCACCTTCTACATGAAATAGAGAGTTTATCTACACAGAGCTTTTAAAAGGTCTCATTCTTAGCCAAAGTAAGTATAAAAAGACAAAAGATGTCATTTTAGAAAGTATTCACATAGAGTTCTAAATAACCATGTTTTCCTTCATATTCTCAGCTTTTTGTTGGTTGTGAACATGTGTGAGGTGTTTGCACAGCCAACTAGTAGGGAAACTTTGCACAGCCAACTAGTAGGGAAACACAACTTAATTCAACACTGATTTCAAACTGTTCTTCTCTGTAACATACACTGGTGTCATGAGTCAGTCTTTACATGAAACCACACAACGTGATGTATTCCTTCATATTCTGCTACCTTTCAATCATTGGGAGCAAGTCATTTGTTTGAATCACCTTCTACATGAAATAGAGAGTTTATCTACACAGAGCGTTTAAAAGGTCTCATTCTTAGCCAAAGTAAGTATAAAAAGACAAAAGATGTCATTTTAGAAAGTATTCACATAGAGTTCTAAATAACCATGTTTTCCTTCATATTCCTCAGCTTTTTGTTGGTTGTGAACATGTGTGAGGTGTTTGCACAGCCAACTAGTAGGGAAACACAACTTAATTCAACACTGATTTCAAACTGTTCTTCTCTGTAACATACACTGTTGTCAATAGTCAGTCTTTACATGAAAGCATACAACGTGATGTTTTCCTTCATATTCTGCTACCTTTCAATCATTGGGAGCAAGTCATTTGTTTGAATCACCTTCTACATGAAATAGAGAGTTTATCTACACAGAGCTTTTAAAAGGTCTCATTCTTAGCCAAAGTAAGTATAAAAAGACAAAAGATGTCATTTTAGAAAGTATTCACATAGAGTTCTAAATAACCATGTTTTCCTTCATATTCCTCAGCTTTTTGTTGGTTGTGAACATGTGTGAGGTGTTTGCACAGCCAACTAGTAGGGAAACACAACTTAATTCAACACTGATTTCAAACTGTTCTTCTCTGTAACATACACTGTTGTCAATAGTCAGTCTTTACATGAAACCACACAACGTGATGTATTCCTTGCTTTTCTGCTACCTTTCAATCATTGGGAGCAAGTCATTTGTTTGAATCACCTTCTACATGAAATAGAGAGTTTATCTACACAGAGCTTTTAAAAGGTCTCATTCTTAGCCAAAGTAAGTATAAATAGACAAAAGATGTCATTTTAGAAAGTATTCACATAGAGTTCTAAATAACCATGTTTTCCTTCATATTCCTCAGCTTTTTGTTGGTTGTGAACATGTGTGAGGTGTTTGCACAGCCAACTAGTAGGGAAACACAACTTAATTCAACACTGATTTCAAACTGTTCTTCTCTGTAGGATACACTGGTGTCATGAGTCAGTCTTTACATGAAAGCATACAACGTGATGGTTTTCCTTCATATTCTGCTACCTTTCAATCATTGGGAGCAAGTCATTTGTTTGAATCACCTTCTACATGAAATAGAGAGTTTATCTACACAGAGCTTTTAAAAGGTCTCATTCTTAGCCAAAGTAAGTATAAAAAGACAAAAGATGTCATTTTAGAAAGTATTCACATAGAGTTCTAAATAACCATGTTTTTCCTTCATATTCCTCAGCTTTTTGTTGGTTGTGAACATGTGTGAGGTGTTTGCACAGCCAACTAGTAGGGAAACACAACTTAATTCAACACTGATTTCAAACTGTTCTTCTCTGTAACATACACTGTTGTCAATAGTCAGTCTTTACATGAAACCACACAACGTGATGTATTCCTTGCTATTCTGCTACCTTTCAATCATTGGGAGCAAGTCATTTGTTTGAATCACCTTCTACATGAAATAGAGAGTTTATCTACACAGAGCTTTTAAAAGGTCTCATTCTTAGCCAAAGTAAGTATAAAAAGACAAAAGATGTCATTTTAGAAAGTATTCACATAGAGTTCTAAATAACCATGTTTTCCTTCATATTCCTCAGCTTTTTGTTGGTTGTGAACATGTGTGAGGTTTTGCACAGCCAACTAGTAGGGAAACACAACTTAATTCAACACTGATTTCAAACTGTTCTTCTCTGTAGGATACACTGGTGTCATGAGTCAGTCTTTACATGAAACCACACAACGTGATGTATTCCTTCATATTCTGCTACCTTTCAATCATTGGGAGCAAGTCATTTGTTTGAATCACCTTCTACATGAAATAGAGAGTTTATCTACACAGAGCTTTTAAAAGGTCTCATTCTTAGCCAAAGTAAGTATAAAAGACAAAAGATGTCATTTTAGAAAGTATTCACATAGAGTTCTAAATAACCATGTTTTTCCTTCATATTCTCAGCTTTTTGTTGGTTGTGAACATGTGTGAGGTGTTTGCACAGCCAACTAGTAGGGAAACACAACTTAATTCAACACTGATTTCAAACTGTTCTTCTCTGTAACATACACTGTTGTCAATAGTCAGTCTTTACATGAAACCACACAACGTGATGTATTCCTTCATATTCTGCTACCTTTCAATCATTGGGAGCAAGTCATTTGTTTGAATCACCTTCTACATGAAATAGAGAGTTTATCTACACAGAGCTTTTAAAAGGTCTCATTCTTAGCCAAAGTAAGTATAAAAAGACAAAAGATGTCATTTTAGAAAGTATTCACATAGAGTTCTAAATAACCATGTTTTCCTTCATATTCCTCAGCTTTTTGTTGGTTGTGAACATGTGTGAGGTGTTTGCACAGCCAACTAGTAGGGAAACACAACTTAATTCAACACTGATTTCAAACTGTTCTTCTCTGTAGGATACACTGGTGTCATGAGTCAGTCTTTACATGAAACCACACAACGTGATGTATTCTTCATATTCTGCTACCTTTCAATCATTGGGAGCAAGTCATTTGTTTGAATCACCTTCTACATGAAATAGAGAGTTTATCTACACAGAGCGTTTAAAAGGTCTCATTCTTAGCCAAAGTAAGTATAAAAAGACAAAAGATGTCATTTTAGAAAGTATTCACATAGAGTTCTAAATAACCATGTTTTCCTTCATATTCTCAGCTTTTTGTTGGTTGTGAACATGTGTGAGGTGTTTGCACAGCCAACTAGTAGGGAAACACAACTTAATTCAACACTGATTTCAAACTGTTCTTCTCTGTAACATACACTGTTGTCAATAGTCAGTCTTTACATGAAACCACACAACGTGATGTATTCCTTCATATTCTGCTACCTTTCAATCATTGGGAGCAAGTCATTTGTTTGAATCACCTTCTACATGAAATAGAGAGTTTATCTACACAGAGCATTTAAAAGGTCTCATTCTTAGCCAAAGTAAGTATAAATAGACAAAAGATGTCATTTTAGAAAGTATTCACATAGAGTTCTAAATAACCATGTTTTCCTTCATATTCCTCAGCTTTTTGTTGGTTGTGAACATGTGTGAGGTGTTTGCACAGCCAACTAGTAGGGAAACACAACTTAATTCAACACTGATTTCAAACTGTTCTTCTCTGTAGGATACACTGGTGTCATGAGTCAGTCTTTACATGAAAGCATACAACGTGATGTATTCCTTCATATTCTGCTACCTTTCAATCATTGGGAGCAAGTCATTTGTTTGAATCACCTTCTACATGAAATAGAGAGTTTATCTACACAGAGGGTTTAAAAGGTCTCATTCTTAGCCAAAGTAAGTATAAATAGACAAAAGATGTCATTTTAGAAAGTATTCACATAGAGTTCTAAATAACCATGTTTTCCTTCATATTCCTCAGCTTTTTGTTGGTTGTGAACATGTGTGAGGTGTTTGCACAGCCAACTAGTAGGGAAACACAACTTAATTCAACACTGATTTCAAACTGTTCTTTCTCTGTAACATACACTGTTGTCAATAGTCAGTCTTTACATGAAACCACACAACGTGATGTATTCCTTCATATTCTGCTACCTTTCAATCATTGGGAGCAAGTCATTTGTTTGAATCACCTTCTACATGAAATAGAGAGTTTATCTACACAGAGCTTTTAAAAGGTCTCATTCTTAGCCAAAGTAAGTATAAAAAGACAAAAGATGTCGTTTTAGAAAGTATTCACATAGAGTTCTAAATAACCATGTTTTCCTTCATATTCCTCAGCTTTTTGTTGGTTGTGAACATGTGAGGTGTTTGCACAGCCAACTAGTAGGGAAACACAACTTAATTCAACACTGATTTCAAACTGTTCTTCTCTGTAACATACACTGTTGTCAATAGTCAGTCTTTACATGAAACCACACAACGTGATGTATTCCTTGCTATTCTGCTACCTTTCAATCATTGGGAGCAAGTCATTTGTTTGAATCACCTTCTACATGAAATAGAGAGTTTATCTACACAGAGCATTTAAAAGGTCTCATTCTTAGCCAAAGTAAGTATAAATAGACAAAAGATGTCATTTTAGAAAGTATTCACATAGTTTTCTAAATAACCATGTTTTCCTTCATATTCCTCAGCTTTTTGTTGGTTGTGAACATGTGTGATTTGTTTGCACAGCCAACTAGTATTGCACAGCCAACTAGTAGGGAAACACAACTTAATTCAACACTGATTTCAAACTGTTCTTCTCTGTAGGATACACTGGTGTCATGAGTCAGTCTTTACATGAAACCACACAACGTGATGTTTTCCTTCATATTCTGCTACCTTTCAATCATTGGGAGCAAGTCATTTGTTTGAATCACCTTCTACATGAAATAGAGAGTTTATCTACACAGAGCGTTTAAAAGGTCTCATTCTTAGCCAAAGTAAGTATAAATAGACAAAAGATGTCATTTTAGAAAGTATTCACATAGAGTTCTAAATAACCATGTTTTCCTTCATATTCCTCAGCTTTTTGTTGGTTGTGAACATGTGTGAGGTGTTTGCACAGCCAACTAGTAGGGAAACACAACTTAATTCAACACTGATTTCAAACTGTTCTTCTCTGTAACATACACTGTTGTCAATAGTCAGTCTTTACATGAAAGCATACAACGTGATGTTTTCTTCATATTCTGCTACCTTTCAATCATTGGGAGCAAGTCATTTGTTTGAATCACCTTCTACATGAAATAGAGAGTTTATCTACACAGAGCTTTTAAAAGGTCTCATTCTTAGCCAAAGTAAGTATAAAAAGACAAAAGATGTCATTTTAGAAAGTATTCACATAGAGTTCTAAATAACCATGTTTTCCTTCATATTCCTCAGCTTTTTGTTGGTTGTGAACATGTGTGAGGTGTTTGCACAGCCAACTAGTAGGGAAACACAACTTAATTCAACACTGATTTCAAACTGTTCTACTGTTCTCTGTAACATACACTGTTGTCAATAGTCAGTCTTTACATGAAACCACACAACGTGATGTATTCTTGCATATTCTGCTACCTTTCAATCATTGGGAGCAAGTCATTTGTTTGAATCACCTTCTACATGAAATAGAGAGTTTATCTACACAGAGCTTTTAAAAGGTCTCATTCTTAGCCAAAGTAAGTATAAATAGACAAAAGATGTCATTTTAGAAAGTATTCACATAGAGTTCTAAATAACCATGTTTTCCTTCATATTCCTCAGCTTTTTGTTGGTTGTGAACATGTGTGAGGTGTTTGCACAGCCAACTAGTAGGGAAACACAACTTAATTCAACACTGATTTCAAACTGTTCTTCTCTGTAGGATACACTGTTGTCATGAGTCAGTCTTTACATGAAAGCATACAACGTGATGGTTTTCTTCATATTCTGCTACCTTTCAATCATTGGGAGCAAGTCATTTGTTTGAATCACCTTCTACATGAAATAGAGAGTTTATCTACACAGAGCTTTTAAAAGGTCTCATTCTTAGCCAAAGTAAGTTAAAATAGACAAAAGATGTCATTTTAGAAAGTATTCACATAGAGTTCTAAATAACCATGTTTTTCCTTCATATTACTCAGCTTTTTGTTGGTTGTGAACATGTGTGAGGTGTTTGCACAGCCAACTAGTAGGGAAACACAACTTAATTCAACACTGATTTCAAACTGTTCTTCTCTGTAACATACACTGTTGTCAATAGTCAGTCTTTACATGAAACCACACAACGTGATGTATTCCTTTGCTTTTCTGCTACCTTTCAATCATTGGGAGCAAGTCATTTGTTTGAATCACCTTCTACATGAAATAGAGAGTTTATCTACACAGAGCTTTTAAAAGGTCTCATTCTTAGCCAAAGTAAGTATAAAAAGACAAAAGATGTCATTTTAGAAAGTATTCACATAGAGTTCTAAATAACCATGTTTTCCTTCATATTCCTCAGCTTTTTGTTGGTTGTGAACATGTGTGAGGTGTTTGCACAGCCAACTAGTAGGGAAACACAACTTAATTCAACACTGATTTCAAACTGTTCTTCTCTGTAGGATACACTGGTGTCATGAGTCAGTCTTTACATGAAACCACACAACGTGATGTATTCCTTCATATTCTGCTACCTTTCAATCATTGGGAGCAAGTCATTTGTTTGAATCACCTTCTACATGAAATAGAGAGTTTATCTACACAGAGCTTTTAAAAGGTCTCATTCTTAGCCAAAGTAAGTATAAAAAGACAAAAGATGTCATTTTAGAAAGTATTCACATAGAGTTCTAAATAACCATGTTTTCCTTCATATTCCTCAGCTTTTTGTTGGTTGTGAACATGTGTGAGGTGTTTGCACAGCCAACTAGTAGGGAAACACAACTTAATTCAACACTGATTTCAAACTGTTCTTCTCTGTAACATACACTGTTGTCAATAGTCAGTCTTTACATGAAACCACACAACGTGATGTATTCTTCATATTCTGCTACCTTTCAATCATTGGGAGCAAGTCATTTGTTTGAATCACCTTCTACATGAAATAGAGAGTTTATCTACACAGAGCTTTTAAAAGGTCTCATTCTTAGCCAAAGTAAGTATAAAAAGACAAAAGATGTCATTTTAGAAAGTATTCACATAGAGTTCTAAATAACCATGTTTTCCTTCATATTCCTCAGCTTTTTGTTGGTTGTGAACATGTGTGAGGTGTTTGCACAGCCAACTAGTAGGGAAACACAACTTAATTCAACACTGATTTCAAACTGTTCTTCTCTGTAGGATACACTGGTGTCATGAGTCAGTCTTTACATGAAACCACACAACGTGATGTATTCCTTCATATTCTGCTACCTTTCAATCATTGGGAGCAAGTCATTTGTTTGAATCACCTTTCACATGAAATAGAGAGTTTATCTACACAGAGCTTTTAAAAGGTCTCATTCTTAGCCAAAGTAAGTATAAAAAGACAAAAGATGTCATTTTAGAAAGTATTCACATAGAGTTCTAAATAACCATGTTTTCCTTCATATTCCTCAGCTTTTTGTTGGTTGTGAACATGTGTGAGGTGTTTGCACAGCCAACTAGTAGGGAAACACAACTTAATTCAACACTGATTTCAAACTGTTCTTCTCTGTAGGATACACTGGTGTCATGAGTCAGTCTTTACATGAAACCACACAACGTGATGTATTCCTTCATATTCTGCTACCTTTCAATCATTGGGAGCAAGTCATTTGTTTGAATCACCTTCTACATGAAATAGAGAGTTTATCTACACAGAGCGTTTAAAAGGTCTCATTCTTAGCCAAAGTAAGTATAAAAGACAAAAGATGTCATTTTAGAAAGTATTCACATAGAGTTCTAAATAACCATGTTTTCCTTCATATTCTCAGCTTTTTGTTGGTTGTGAACATGTGTGAGGTGTTTGCACAGCCAACTAGTAGGGAAACACAACTTAATTCAACACTGATTTCAAACTGTTCTTCTCTGTAACATACACTGTTGTCAATAGTCAGTCTTTACATGAAACCACACAACGTGATGTATTCCTTCATATTCTGCTACCTTTCAATCATTGGGAGCAAGTCATTTGTTTGAATCACCTTCTACATGAAATAGAGAGTTTATCTACACAGAGCATTTAAAAGGTCTCATTCTTAGCCAAAGTAAGTATAAATAGACAAAAGATGTCATTTTAGAAAGTATTCACATAGAGTTCTAAATAACCATGTTTTCCTTCATATTCCTCAGCTTTTTGTTGGTTGTGAACATGTGTGAGGTGTTTGCACAGCCAACTAGTAGGGAAACACAACTTAATTCAACACTGATTTCAAACTGTTCTTCTCTGTAGGATACACTGGTGTCATGAGTCAGTCTTTACATGAAAGCATACAACGTGATGGTTTCCTTCATATTCTGCTACCTTTCAATCATTGGGAGCAAGTCATTTGTTTGAATCACCTTCTACATGAAATAGAGAGTTTATCTACACAGAGGGTTTAAAAGGTCTCATTCTTAGCCAAAGTAAGTATAAATAGACAAAAGATGTCATTTTAGAAAGTATTCACATAGAGTTCTAAATAACCATGTTTTCCTTCATATTCCTCAGCTTTTTGTTGGTTGTGAACATGTGTGAGGTGTTTGCACAGCCAACTAGTAGGGAAACACAACTTAATTCAACACTGATTTCAAACTGTTCTTCTCTGTAACATACACTGTTGTCAATAGTCAGTCTTTACATGAAACCACACAACGTGATGTATTCCTTTCTTTTCTGCTACCTTTCAATCATTGGGAGCAAGTCATTTGTTTGAATCACCTTCTACATGAAATAGAGAGTTTATCTACACAGATCTTTTTAAAAGGTCTCATTCTTAGCCAAAGTAAGTATAAAAGACAAAAGATGTCATTTTAGAAAGTATTCACATAGAGTTCTAAATAACCATGTTTTCCTTCATATTCCTCAGCTTTTTGTTGGTTGTGAACATGTGTGAGGTGTTTGCACAGCCAACTAGTAGGGAAACACAACTTAATTCAACACTGATTTCAAACTGTTCTTCTCTGTAACATACACTGTTGTCAATAGTCAGTCTTTACATGAAACCACACAACGTGATGTATTCCTTGCTTTTCTGCTACCTTTCAATCATTGGGAGCAAGTCATTTGTTTGAATCACCTTCTACATGAAATAGAGAGTTTATCTACACAGAGCATTTAAAAGGTCTCATTCTTAGCCAAAGTAAGTATAAATAGACAAAAGATGTCATTTTAGAAAGTATTCACATAGAGTTCTAAATAACCATGTTTTCCTTCATATTCCTCAGCTTTTTGTTGGTTGTGAACATGTGTGAGGTGTTTGCACAGCCAACTAGTAGGGAAACACAACTTAATTCAACACTGATTTCAAACTGTTCTTCTCTGTAACATACACTGTTGTCAATAGTCAGTCTTTACATGAAAGCATACAACGTGATGTTTTCCTTCATATTCTGCTACCTTTCAATCATTGGGAGCAAGTCATTTGTTTGAATCACCTTCTACATGAAATAGAGAGTTTATCTACACAGAGCTTTTAAAAGGTCTCATTCTTAGCCAAAGTAAGTATAAATAGACAAAAGATGTCATTTTAGAAAGTATTCACATAGAGTTCTAAATAACCATGTTTTCCTTCATATTCCTCAGCTTTTTGTTGGTTGTGAACATGTGTGAGGTGTTTGCACAGCCAACTAGTAGGGAAACACAACTTAATTCAACACTGATTTCAAACTGTTCTTCTCTGTAACATACACTGTTGTCAATAGTCAGTCTTTACATGAAACCACACAACGTGATGTATTCCTTCATATTCTGCTACCTTTCAATCATTGGGAGCAAGTCATTTGTTTGAATCACCTTCTACATGAAATAGAGAGTTTATCTACACAGAGCTTTTAAAAGGTCTCATTCTTAGCCAAAGTAAGTATAAAAAGACAAAAGATGTCATTTTAGAAAGTATTCACATAGAGTTCTAAATAACCATGTTTTCCTTCATATTCCTCAGCTTTTTGTTGGTTGTGAACATGTGTGAGGTGTTTGCACAGCCAACTAGTAGGGAAACACAACTTAATTCAACACTGATTTCAAACTGTTCTTCTCTGTAACATACACTGGTGTCATGAGTCAGTCTTTACATGAAACCACACAACGTGATGTATTCCTTCATATTCTGCTACCTTTCAATCATTGGGAGCAAGTCATTTGTTTGAATCACCTTCTACATGAAATAGAGAGTTTATCTACACAGAGCTTTTAAAAGGTCTCATTCTTAGCCAAAGTAAGTATAAAAAGACAAAAGATGTCATTTTAGAAAGTATTCACATAGAGTTCTAAATAACCATGTTTTCCTTCATATTCCTCAGCTTTTTGTTGGTTGTGAACATGTGTGAGGTGTTTGCACAGCCAACTAGTAGGGAAACACAACTTAATTCAACACTGATTTCAAACTGTTCTTCTCTGTAACATACACTGTTGTCAATAGTCAGTCTTTACATGAAACCACACAACGTGATGTATTCCTTCATATTCTGCTACCTTTCAATCATTGGGAGCAAGTCATTTGTTTGAATCACCTTCTACATGAAATAGAGAGTTTATCTACACAGAGCATTTAAAAGGTCTCATTCTTAGCCAAAGTAAGTATAAATAGACAAAAGATGTCATTTTAGAAAGTATTCACATAGAGTTCTAAATAACCATGTTTTCCTTCATATTCCTCAGCTTTTTGTTGGTTGTGAACATGTGTGAGGTGTTTGCACAGCCAACTAGTAGGGAAACACAACTTAATTCAACACTGATTTCAAACTGTTCTTCTCTGTAACATACACTGGTTGTCATGAGTCAGTCTTTACATGAAACCACACAACGTGATGGTTTCCTTCATATTCTGCTACCTTTCAATCATTGGGAGCAAGTCATTTGTTTGAATCACCTTCTACATGAAATAGAGAGTTTATCTACACAGAGCTTTTAAAAGGTCTCATTCTTAGCCAAAGTAAGTATAAAAAGACAAAAGATGTCATTTTAGAAAGTATTCACATAGAGTTCTAAATAACCATGTTTTCCTTCATATTCCTCAGCTTTTTGTTGGTTGTGAACATGTGTGAGGTGTTTGCACAGCCAACTAGTAGGGAAACACAACTTAATTCAACACTGATTTCAAACTGTTCTTCTCTGTAGGATACACTGGTGTCATGAGTCAGTCTTTACATGAAAGCATACAACGTGATGTATTTTCTGCTACCTTTCAATCATTGGGAGCAAGTCATTTGTTTGAATCACCTTCTACATGAAATAGAGAGTTTATCTACACAGAGCTTTTAAAAGGTCTCATTCTTAGCCAAAGTAAGTTAAAATAGACAAAAGATGTCATTTTAGAAAGTATTCACTTAGAGTTCTAAATAACCATGTTTTTCCTTCATATTTCTCAGCTTTTTGTTGGTTGTGAACATGTGTGAGGTGTTTGCACAGCCAACTAGTAGGGAAACACAACTTAATTCAACACTGATTTCAAACTGTTCTTCTCTGTAACATACACTGTTGTCAATAGTCAGTCTTTACATGAAACCACACAACGTGATGTATTCCTTCATATTCTGCTACCTTTCAATCATTGGGAGCAAGTCATTTGTTTGAATCACCTTCTACATGAAATAGAGAGTTTATCTACACAGAGCATTTAAAAGGTCTCATTCTTAGCCAAAGTAAGTATAAATAGACAAAAGATGTCATTTTAGAAAGTATTCACATAGAGTTCTAAATAACCATGTTTTCCTTCATATTCCTCAGCTTTTTGTTGGTTGTGAACATGTGTGAGGTGTTTGCACAGCCAACTAGTAGGGAAACACAACTTAATTCAACACTGATTTCAAACTGTTCTTCTCTGTAGGATACACTGGTGTCATGAGTCAGTCTTTACATGAAACCACACAACGTGATGTTTTCCTTCATATTCTGCTACCTTTCAATCATTGGGAGCAAGTCATTTGTTTGAATCACCTTCTACATGAAATAGAGAGTTTATCTACACAGAGCGTTTAAAAGGTCTCATTCTTAGCCAAAGTAAGTATAAATAGACAAAAGATGTCATTTTAGAAAGTATTCACATAGAGTTCTAAATAACCATGTTTTCCTTCATATTCCTCAGCTTTTTGTTGGTTGTGAACATGTGTGAGGTGTTTGCACAGCCAACTAGTAGGGAAACACAACTTAATTCAACACTGATTTCAAACTGTTCTTCTCTGTAACATACACTGTTGTCAATAGTCAGTCTTTACATGAAACCACACAACGTGATGTATTCCTTCATATTCTGCTACCTTTCAATCATTGGGAGCAAGTCATTTGTTTGAATCACCTTCTACATGAAATAGAGAGTTTATCTACACAGAGCTTTTAAAAGGTCTCATTCTTAGCCAAAGTAAGTATAAAAAACACAAAGATGTCATTTTAGAAAGTATTCACATAGAGTTCTAAATAACCATGTTTTCCTTCATATTCCTCAGCTTTTTGTTGGTTGTGAACATGTGTGAGGTGTTTGCACAGCCAACTAGTAGGGAAACACAACTTAATTCAACACTGATTTCAAACTGTTCTTCTCTGTAACATACACTGGTGTCATGAGTCAGTCTTTACATGAAACCACACAACGTGATGTATTCTTCATATTCTGCTACCTTTCAATCATTGGGAGCAAGTCATTTGTTTGAATCACCTTCTACATGAAATAGAGAGTTTATCTACACAGAGCTTTTAAAAGGTCTCATTCTTAGCCAAAGTAAGTATAAATAGACAAAAGATGTCATTTTAGAAAGTATTCACATAGAGTTCTAAATAACCATGTTTTCCTTCATATTCCTCAGCTTTTTGTTGGTTGTGAACATGTGTGAGGTGTTTGCACAGCCAACTAGTAGGGAAACACAACTTAATTCAACACTGATTTCAAACTGTTCTTCTCTGTAGGATACACTGGTGTCATGAGTCAGTCTTTACATGAAAGCATACAACGTGATGTATTCCTTCATATTCTGCTACCTTTCAATCATTGGGAGCAAGTCATTTGTTTGAATCACCTTCTACATGAAATAGAGAGTTTATCTACACAGAGCTTTTAAAAGGTCTCATTCTTAGCCAAAGTAAGTATAAATAGACAAAAGATGTCATTTTAGAAAGTATTCACATAGAGTTCTAAATAACCATGTTTTCCTTCATATTCCTCAGCTTTTTGTTGGTTGTGAACATGTGTGAGGTGTTTGCACAGCCAACTAGTAGGGAAACACAACTTAATTCAACACTGATTTCAAACTGTTCTTCTCTGTAACATACACTGTTGTCAATAGTCAGTCTTTACATGAAACCACACAACGTGATGTATTCCTTGCTATTCTGCTACCTTTCAATCATTGGGAGCAAGTCATTTGTTTGAATCACCTTCTACATGAAATAGAGAGTTTATCTACACAGAGCATTTAAAAGGTCTCATTCTTAGCCAAAGTAAGTATAAAAAGACAAAAGATGTCATTTTAGAAAGTATTCACATAGAGTTCTAAATAACCATGTTTTCCTTCATATTCTCAGCTTTTTGTTGGTTGTGAACATGTGTGAGGTGTTTGCACAGCCAACTAGTAGGGAAACACAACTTAATTCAACACTGATTTCAAACTGTTCTTCTCTGTAGGATACACTGGTGTCATGAGTCAGTCTTTACATGAAACCACACAACGTGATGTATTCCTTCATATTCTGCTACCTTTCAATCATTGGGAGCAAGTCATTTGTTTGAATCACCTTCTACATGAAATAGAGAGTTTATCTACACAGAGCTTTTAAAAGGTCTCATTCTTAGCCAAAGTAAGTATAAAAAGACAAAAGATGTCATTTTAGAAAGTATTCACATAGAGTTCTAAATAACCATGTTTTCCTTCATATTCCTCAGCTTTTTGTTGGTTGTGAACATGTGTGAGGTGTTTGCACAGCCAACTAGTAGGGAAACACAACTTAATTCAACACTGATTTCAAACTGTTCTTTCTTCTCTGTAACATACACTGTTGTCAATAGTCAGTCTTTACATGAAACCACACAACGTGATGTATTCTTGCATATTTTTCTGCTACCTTTCAATCATTGGGAGCAAGTCATTTGTTTGAATCACCTTCTACATGAAATAGAGAGTTTATCTACACAGAGCTTTTAAAAGGTCTCATTCTTAGCCAAAGTAAGTAAGTAAAAAGACAAAAGATGTCATTTTAGAAAGTATTCACATAGAGTTCTAAATAACCATGTTTTCCTTCATATTCTCAGCTTTTTGTTGGTTGTGAACATGTGTGAGGTGTTTGCACAGCCAACTAGTAGGGAAACACAACTTAATTCAACACTGATTTCAAACTGTTCTTCTCTCTGTAACATACACTGGTGTCAATAGTCAGTCTTTACATGAAACCACACAACGTGATGTATTCCTTCATATTCTGCTACCTTTCAATCATTGGGAGCAAGTCATTTGTTTGAATCACCTTCTACATGAAATAGAGAGTTTATCTACACAGAGCTTTTAAAAGGTCTCATTCTTAGCCAAAGTAAGTATAAAAAGACAAAAGATGTCATTTTAGAAAGTATTCACATAGAGTTCTAAATAACCATGTTTTCCTTCATATTCCTCAGCTTTTTGTTGGTTGTGAACATGTGTGAGGTGTTTGCACAGCCAACTAGTAGGAAACACAAACTTAATTCAACCCTGATTTCAAACTGTTCTTCTCTGTAGGATACACTGGTGTCATGAGTCAGTCTTTACATGAAAGCATACAACGTGATGTTTTCCTTCATATTCTGCTACCTTTCAATCATTGGGAGCAAGTCATTTGTTTGAATCACCTTCTACATGAAATAGAGAGTTTATCTACACAGAGCTTTTAAAAGGTCTCATTCTTAGCCAAAGTAAGTATAAAAAGACAAAAGATGTCATTTTAGAAAGTATTCACATAGAGTTCTAAATAACCATGTTTTCCTTCATATTCCTCAGCTTTTTGTTGGTTGTGAACATGTGTGAGGTGTTTGCACAGCCAACTAGTAGGGAAACACAACTTAATTCAACACTGATTTCAAACTGTTCTTCTCTGTAACATACACTGTTGTCAATAGTCAGTCTTTACATGAAACCACACAACGTGATGTATTCCTTCATATTCTGCTACCTTTCAATCATTGGGAGCAAGTCATTTGTTTGAATCACCTTCTACATGAAATAGAGAGTTTATCTACACAGAGCTTTTAAAAGGTCTCATTCTTAGCCAAAGTAAGTATAAATAGACAAAAGATGTCATTTTAGAAAGTATTCACATAGAGTTCTAAATAACCATGTTTTCCTTCATATTCCTCAGCTTTTTGTTGGTTGTGAACATGTGTGAGGTGTTTGCACAGCCAACTAGTAGGGAAACACAAAAACACAACTTAATTCAACACTGATTTCAAACTGTTCTTCTCTGTAGGATACACTGGTGTCATGAGTCAGTCTTTACATGAAACCACACAACGTGATGTATTCCTTCATATTCTGCTACCTTTCAATCATTGGGAGCAAGTCATTTGTTTGAATCACCTTCTACATGAAATAGAGAGTTTATCTACACAGAGCATTTAAAAGGTCTCATTCTTAGCCAAAGTAAGTATAAATAGACAAAAGATGTCATTTTAGAAAGTATTCACATAGAGTTCTAAATAACCATGTTTTCCTTCATATTCCTCAGCTTTTTGTTGGTTGTGAACATGTGTGAGGTGTTTGCACAGCCAACTAGTAGGGAAACACAACTTAATTCAACACTGATTTCAAACTGTTCTTCTCTGTAACATACACTGTTGTCAATAGTCAGTCTTTACATGAAACCACACAACGTGATGTATTCCTTCATATTCTGCTACCTTTCAATCATTGGGAGCAAGTCATTTGTTTGAATCACCTTCTACATGAAATAGAGAGTTTATCTACACAGAGCTTTTAAAAGGTCTCATTCTTAGCCAAAGTAAGTATAAAAAGACAAAAGATGTCATTTTAGAAAGTATTCACATAGAGTTCTAAATAACCATGTTTTCCTTCATATTCCTCAGCTTTTTGTTGGTTGTGAACATGTGTGAGGTGTTTGCACAGCCAACTAGTAAAGTAGGAGAATCGTGATTTGATTTACATAGAACTTAATCGGAATGTTCCAAAGCTCCAGTCTAACTCTAATCCAAATGATGCTCTTTTAACGAAAAAGATCATTGATCCATTAGATGCTGTGTTTTAAACCAAACGATAGCATTGTTGTAAATGGTTCATAAGCATTAATGCAAAGATGGATATAAGAAATGTCGAAATGCGTAAACACATATAATGATACCTGTTAAGCAAAGATTAGAAACTTCATCTCAGTTGGTTGTTACTTTAGGCACACTCTGAAAATACATC